>NC_055974.1:1774400-1881900 GCF_018492685.1 Alosa sapidissima | reverse complement strand
ACATTGCTCCCTCGGTCTAAGCAGTACCGGTGTCCAGGTAAATGACATCTACCATACACTGTTTCACCATCGACCTACACTATATTGCCAAAAGTATTGGGTCACCTGGTTGTTTTTTATTCCTTAGTTCCATTGAAAAGAAACTCTGAATGCTTCAGCATACCAAGAGATCTTGGACAATTCCATGCTCTTAACTTTGTGGGAATAGTTTGGGGATAGACCCTGTTCCAACATGACTGTACACAATGGACAGTGCACAAAGCAAGGTCCATAAAGACATGGATGACATAGTTTAGTGTTGACTGACCTGCACAGAGTCCTGACCTCAACCCTATATAACACCTTTGGGATGAATTAGAGCGGAGACTGAGAGCCAGTCTCCTCGTCCGACATCAGTGTGTGACCTCACAAATGCGCTTCTGGAAGAATGGTCAAACATTCCCATAAACACACTCCTAAACCTTGTGGAAAGCCTTCCCAGAAGAGTTGAAGCTGCTATGCAAAAGATGGATCGACGTCATATTAAACCCTACGGATTAAGAATGGGATGTCACTTAAGTTCATATGTGAGTCAAGGCAGGTGACCTAATCATTTTTGGCAATATAGTGTATTTCATTGCTGCCATTTTGACATGAAATAATAGGGCAAGCACAGCTGTTAGGCTACTAAGTACCTTAATGAAGTCTCTGTTCAATAAAAGTGTAGCAGAATCAGAACCTTAATTAATGTCATTAGTAACACATAGGCCTGCCATATATTTCATGTCAAAAAATGGCTGTTGTGAAAAAGGTCCATTGAAGCATCCATGGAGCTATTTCCAGCTGAGAGTCTGTGGTGATTCTTTTCCATTTTATTTTTGTTTTTCTCCAGCAGGTGCACCGGGCATTCCATGCCAGCTCCAGGTACGACAAGAAGCAGCCTGTGCCCTCAACTCTCAAAGGAAGTGAGGAGGATGGCAACAAGGACAAGTCTTTGGTTGCCCATGACGACCTGTTTGAAAGGGCGGGCAAAGAGGCAAAGAACAAAGCCACATTCAACAAGGTCGTGGAGGTTTTCAACAAGAGGGATGTGCGCCGGCGAGGCCACGTGGAGTTCATATACGCAGCGCTGAAGAAGATGCCAGAGTTCGGGGTGGAGCGAGACATCACCGTTTATAACAAGCTCTTGGATGTTTTTCCCAAGGAGGTGTTTGTGCCACGGAACTTTATCCAGAGGATGTTCAACCATTACCCACGGCAACAGGAGTGCGCAGTAGAAGTGCTGGAACAGATGGAGAATCATGGTGGGTCTCCACACACAATCTACAATCTCAGAAACCTTCTGCCCGCTTAAATATTTCATTTTATACCTAGTCATATGCTTTTATCATCTTTTTCAAGCAGTTAACCTTACTACCGTGAGTGTGCATATGGTCTCAGTTTAAATTTAGGTCACTGGTGCTATCCTCAGACAGGCAAGTGTTGTCAAGCAACGTTCCATTTTTGATCCCATTCTTTCTGTCTGGTCACAGGAATCATGCCAAACGTGGAGACCAAGGTCCTCCTGGTGCAGATCTTCGGGCCCAAGGGCCACCCGGTGAGGAAGTACCAGCGCCTCATGTACTGGTTCCCCAAGTTCAAGCACGCTAACCCGTTCCCTGTGCCCCACGAGCTGCCCGCGGACCCGGTGGACCTGGCCCGCTTCAGCCTCACGCGCATCGCCAACGACATGGACACCAGAGTCACCGTCTATCAGGTCAGCTGGGAGGACTCTTCAGTCTCACATTATTGACCCTGAACTGTAGACGTGCAGACAGACTTTATGTTGAATGTGAACACAAGCAATATTTACCAAAGAATTGACCCTGGCCTGTACTAAAGCTTTGTGATATTTAAATGCTGAAATCTTAATCCTGCCACAATTGCATTGGTGATACACACACATACAGTATTACTCAATTACTTGGAGGCAGTGAATCAGGAGAGATGGATTAATAACAAGCTTAGTCTGGTACTTGAAGCACACATAGGCCTACTATATGTCCCCATGTATCAGTTTATCCATACCTAACCTGTGTATGGATCAGTGATGATAATCTGGATTAGATAAGGGTTTGAAAATGATCATGCATCACCATTTCTATCATTCTACTATAGCTACAGTATAATACACTGTATACTATATTGGAACAACCCAAAGTCCGCTCTAGGGCATTGTGTACTTTGGAACATTCCCTTGCTCATCTGACCTAATGAGTTTGCCCACCCTGCGTTTCTGTGGTTACTTATCTATGGCTTCTCTTACATTTACATTCAGTCATTTAGCTGAGACTTTTATTCAACAGTCAAGGTGCAGTATTAGTAGTAGTGCAGCAATAAGCACTACTCACATAGAGTAGTAGTAGTAGTGCAGAAATAAGCACTACTCACATAGAATAGAACAACAGCTCAAGCGAAGAAGCCACGCTTAGTTTGTGGCTCTCATCTTGTTGCTCTATGATTTCTAAGTGGACTGAAGCAGACCTTTTCTCTCTCCAACACAGATGCCCTACACAGACATCACAGAGACTGGCGAGGAGGTCCAGGAGCCGCACATTGTTGGTATGAAACTTTCCTCCTCCATCATTTGAGACTTAGGAACATCTCTTTAAGAGTAGCACTGTGAAAAATGTAGGAAGTCAAAGTGGTCAAAATGCCTTATGTACTCACACCTATGAATACTGGTATTCCTGTTCACTTACTTAACATCATGATTCAATGTGTTGAGTGTTGATCAGACCAAAGGTTGTTTGACATTGATTGTTAGGGCCAATTTATCCTTTTGTTTTAGTTTACTTAATGTCGTCTCCCCCTGCACAAGTCATGACACACCTGCAGGAAGACTATATCAGAGACTTTCTAATGAGGAGACACGGCACTCAAAAAATCCTCCATAGAAATGCATGGGGTTAGTTTGTAACGCCAATATGGCTGTTGTCTACACATATCCCACCCCTTCCTCGGCAAAACGTCGACATGTGAATACATTGAGCCAATTATGTGGTGTGATGTGAATACATTGAGCCAATCATATGGTGTGTTGTGAAGACATCTTCCCAATCATGTGTTGTGAACTCGCCGCTGGAGCAAAATTGGTGTCGTGAAGCCTTGCGCACGCACATTTCTGCTGAATAGGATGCCTGATGAGTGCCCAAAAAGCGTTGCTATATGGCCGCCGAGTGGAGGGACTTGCCTAAAAGGACTTTGACTATATAGACTGACAGGAAGTGCGGCCTAGGGAGGTGCTTGATTAGGAAAACGCTATTCAGCGCTAGACAGTTTTTTTGACCACGCTATTCGCGAATTTCTTATTAAGAATATAGTATAAAGGACCTTCATTTACATTGATTTGCATTCATACACTATCTAGGATAGTTTTCAGTTACGTTTAGAAGGCTAGAGAATCCTATTTAAGTTGAAAGTTTGGATTATTATTTGGTACATTTGAACATGCGTCAAGCATTCCCCTCGTCTGGCTCGCGTGGCGGCCTGAAAAGTTAGGTAAGACAAGCTGCCGATACATTGATAATAAAACATCTAGATCAGATTAAAGTTAACTGAAAGGAATCCACACAGCAGAAAGACATGGCACCAAATGTTTCCGTTATCAGTTGCTGAAGTAGTAACGGCTGCATTGCTCTCTGCCCATCAGGGATCCAGAGTCCAGACCAGCAGGCCCTCCTGGCCAAGCACAACCCCAGCAAGCCGGTGTTTGTGGAGGGACCGTATCCCCTGTGGCTCAGGAGGACCTGCGTCTACTACTATGTGCTGAAGGCAGACCCGGTGCCACCTGAGGAGAAGGTGTGAAGAGTTGTTTGTTTTCCCAATGTTTAAGATAGACAACCATCTAATGAGATCGGCTTGACACCCACAATATGGAATCGAACACATCTGCTGATGTGCTATTCCTCTAAATGGATACAAATCTATTTCTCTATTTGATTTTATGAGCCTTTAGTAGTTCCAGAACAGCAGGGTTTGGCATCATTAAGTTTAAACACTTTAAATGTTTTCCAAGCAGTGACGGCCTTGTTGCTTGTGCCCTGTAGGTGGAGGAGTACATGGACCTGGAGCTTGTGGGTCCTCAGCAATCTATTCACTACCCTCTGTGGATAGACATGGATCTTCAGCGTGACATGGGGGATGATTTCAGCTTCAATGTGGACGATGGTAAGTTCTAGAGATCTTTTATTTAATTCCTTCCCTGCACACATTGACCTATTCATGGATGTAACTGCAATATGTTTAATACAGTATTTTGTCCAGGTAACGAACATGGTAATTATGTCATCTTCACTCTGGCTATTTAAACATATGAATCTCCTCTTGCTTATCAGTAAATTATTTTGTAATGACCATGTTACTGAATAACTGAATAAACGTTACTGAATAAACGTTAATTATTTATGTATTAAAAAAATCCTTTGCTCTTCAGTGGAGGAGGGGGCCATCTACGCCATGTGTATGGCCGGCCAGGGTGACCAGGTCACTCTGGCCCGCTGGATCGCAGGCCTCCAGGAGACCAACCCTATCTTGGGTCGCATCCCCACCGTCTTCCGCCTGGAGTCCGGGCCCCGGGAGCTCCAAGACCTCACGGAACCACAGCGGCCTCCAGGAGCGGACATGGAGGCGGAACACAGCTCGGAACCTGACCATGTCATGGACCAGCAGCTGGGGGGGCAGAGAGTGAAGCAGTGAGGGCCGCAGGGAGGGTCAGCAGCTTACTGCAGCGTCATGCCAACGTGTCCCAGGTCTACTCCAAGAGGATTAGATGATAACCCTAATCTAATATTAGTTCCAACACTCAGATACTCCTGAGGGGCTAGCTGGCTTAGTTGTGCTTTGCTGGGATTGCAACTTGAACTCTACAAGAAGAAGACCGGATACTCAGTCATCCCTAACAGCAAAAAAATAAAGACGGTTCAGTGCATCATCTGTTTGCAAAAGGTCCTATGCTGATGCACGTGTGTGGACACTCTTGTTGAATACTGCAGACATATTTTTATTTTATGTAACTGGTTCAGATTCAAACCTTTTTGTTTATTTTGACAGTCATTTTAATCAGAAATATGTCCATTGGTGGTAATGTCTGAGTGAATGTGTATTATTTAAATGTATGAAAATGAAATCATGCAATATTGTAACAACTGAGTAAAAAGGTAAAGTCTGTATTTATGTGATGAAGTGTGGGAATGTTTTTTTGTACGGTGAGCTACAGATGAAACCGTTACCCCTTCAAGAGAGCAATCCAAAGTTTAAATGACTCATCAGAAGTCAGGAAGCCGTTCAGCTTATTCTCATATTCTATGGACATTCTCCTAATCAAGGCAAGAGTTCTGAACAACTGTTGGATCAAAATGGATAAGAGCAACGTTAAAGGAGGTAGAAATGCAGTTTTAATTGCATTATACCTTAATTGAGAGTTAATCCACCCCTTCTAACAAATCATAATTGTTTTATTTGAATGGTCAAAACGTCCATTCAAAAGTTGGATGGAGACTACCATCAGCTCCACAGGACAGCATTGTGCTAACGAGAAAGAGACCACCTCTGTCTGCTGTGTGGAAGACAATCCTGATACGCCTCTCCTGGGAGTGCAGTGAGGACTCCAGGGATGCCCTCTCAGATAAACCACTGAGCAAGGAGCGCTGCCACTCTGGCCTTCAACTGGTTCCTCTGTCTGAATCATTCTTATCTGGATTTAAAGTAGTGAGTAATGCCCTAGTAGATCTTGGAATGTATGTCAGGACCCTTGGAATGTGTACCAGGAGGAACTAGCTTAAGATGCCTCACGCAGGGGCCCAAAGCAGCGTGGTAGTGAGTGCAGAAAGCATTGGGGTCTTTCACGGCTGTTCTGCCAAAGCCCTCCATCCATCTACGAGCTGAAGGGAAATGAAAGTACAAGCATGGGGCTCCAAAACTGTGTTGTGTGAGGCCCTGCAGGGGGAACTGACTAAGAAGGAACAATAGTGAGAACTGGCCACTAAGGGGTGTGCAGGATAAACTTGAGCTGGATGTTGAGAATTTTTTGAAGGGGCCTCACAAGTTCTCAGAAATGCATGGTTGTGATGGGGGTGGAGGGCCTCCCAAACCCTAAAAGGGTCAGCTACTCACTGCAAGGTAATTAAACAGGGCCCCGGACTGAACTATATCCATCCAGCCACGGACACCAGTCATTCTGTACTCTGCAGAGTTTAGGTACAATCGTGATGCCAAGTGACAACTTCAGTAGATATGTTATTTAATGGAACTTCTATACACACGATCAATAGCCCACTGCAGCAGAGTAAATTACTGAGCAAAAAGATGCTTTTTATAGACCTGTGCTCAAGGGCCTCTAGGACACACGTCCTCTGCCTGTGAGGATATGAGATTGGCGTGTAATCCTTCGAGATTAGAGATGATTCTGGATGAGAACTGGGCTGTGAGGGCTTTTAATTCAGTTTCTGGTCCTTCAAGTGTTTTATGGTAATGCTAATCATGGTAAATTATTGATTGTTTCATCAGTGCTAAATATACGTGACCCATACATAATTAAACATCTTTATATAACACGCTTATATAACAAAACATGTAATGCATTTGGGTACAGATGAGTAATAAATAACCTGAAAGATTTTTTTTTTTTTTAAATCAAAGCCACATTTACATACACCTGGAAGCCCAATCATGCAAGACATTACTCAAAATGCTGCAACAAAAGAAAACCATCTTCAGAGGAATAGAAAATAAGAAATTCTACAAATGCATTACAAATGTACCTGTACAAAAGCTGTTGAATTACATTCTAACAATATATTCAAATAGGTAAGTATTAGTAACTGGGGAAACTGTGCTTTTAAATAATTTTCAGGTACAAACATAACCTGACCTGGTATAAAAGCTGCAATGAATAGCTGACGGTCTTCTTCAGTCAACCAGAACTGATGAAGAATATTAAACACGGCAGAGTAAGACTGTTCTGGAGGATGGAGCAGGGGAAAATAATTACATTACATTAAAACTGGACTGAGGCCAAATATGATGGAATGTTATATTAATGTCTTCTTCTATAATTGAGATGGAAGTGGCCAAAGTTTGAGGCTTGAAAACTGCTAGCATAGCTACTTCAATCTGAATTACTCTTTCCATGCAGGAGAGTCTAAAAGGCATTTTTTTTGTTTGTTAATTTTGCTTATCCCTGAACAGAAACATGTTTTTGTTCTTCTTTGTGAATGAAATATAAATATCGCATTCATATAAAAACAGCAAATATGACAATACATTCAAGTTTGTGTATGTGCATGTGTGTAAAAATGTGCCATCCCGTAACTTGTAATAGAAGCTGTAATAGAATGATGTAAACACTAGTTTGCTTTGCTCAAAGTCCTTCAGCTGTTTAAGTGACATGCACACAGGGCAAAAAGGGGAAAAAATAACTCAAATTCTTTTCAGTTGCTCATTCCAAAGCCCTTTTTGCCCACACCTTTAAACCAAGCAGCTATAGTACAAACTATAGTATAAAATAACTTCATGCACATCATTCAGTCGCTTCGCTCATCTCACTGCAAATGCATGACTGGAATACAAGTAGCTGCCATTTGAAATAGTACTCAGAATTTTCTCGTTTTCTTGCTCTTTGCAGACTTGTTGTATATTGATTGTGAAGAGTCGTCCATCTCCACAGTCACCTCCACTTCTGCGATGTTGTCTTGGGGGTGAGAGAAAAAAACAGATTAACATAGCATGCATTTGGAGAACATGAAATAGCCTTAACAAATAAACCCCCACATGGATGCTACATTCACTTCATATCGACAGGTGGTCTTTCTTAATGTCATTTTTGCCAGAATTAGGCAGCTTTGTTCAGTATTGGTATTTTGGAATCACCTTTGAAGCAGTGCTATACTGCAACATATTTTTTTTTCGTAACTCGATGGAAGCCAGGTGCCAAATCATGCATTTTCCTATAGGGGTAGATTGTCCCGGTAGTTTGTGTAATTATGAGAAGGCACTTGAAAAGGTGTGTGTGTTGTCAACTGCGTCTGCATTACTAGCAACCCTGGTATCTTAACACCCCCCCCCCCCCCCCCCCCCCACACACACATCCATATTTTTCGTCTGAAAGTTGTTGCAGAACGACAACATAAGCACAACCTCACATTGTGTCAATCATGTGTACACACTGACTCAGAAACTTTAATCTCCTATGCTTTTCACATCTGTAGAGTGTCACTGAATGAGATTTCCTACTGCAGTTTTCTGTATTTGAGGTGTTTGAAATGACGGATTTTTACTGTGTGAAGGCCTTAAGTGACGGTGCAGTGGCGGCTGCCTCGCTCACCTGGTTGCGTGGTGCCGGCGTGCTGCTGCAGCTGGCTGCTGAAGAACTGCTCGCGCTGGGCCACCTGCTCCTCCCAGGCCTGCTGCAGCTTCCAGCGCTGCTGTTGGCCGAGGGTCAGCGTCTCAGGGTGGGCCTCCTCGATGTGGGCCTGGGCCGCCTCCGGGCTGTGGGAGAACTGCTGCTCCCCGCACACCATGCACACCAGCAGCTGGTTCAGTGGGTCATAGTCCATGAGGTAGCGGCTCCGCCACAAGCTCGCTGAAGCAGGGCCGCCGCTGGGATCGAGGACGTCTTCCTCTTCTTTCTTGATGGCCAACTCAGCCTCTTCTGAGGAAACACAAGGTCAAAGGAGATAAGATGAGCTCGACTTCATCTGTCGTGTTTCTACATTCAAGAATGTAAGTGAACTCATTGTAAGTGAGAATTTGGGCAAATGCAGATTGGGTTTTTTATGTTACTTTTTCTGCTATCTGAGAGATGTTACTGTCTCTACTCTAAACAACTTTGGTAGACTTCCTTCCTCTGAATGCCTTTTCAGGTTGTAAACTTTATTATTACTTTCAACTGGGACAAAATTACTAAATGGAGATCCCTCATCTTTTAAAGTATCTATGGGAAGCTCATGTGAGGTCTCCATCTAATTCTGCATAGGGACTTGACCTTGTTTAGAATACCAAAATTCAAGGGATATTTCCACCATTTGGGGAATTGCAATCATTTTCCACCTCCCCTCGAGTTGAACTGATTTCTCCAGTTCATCCAGCTGTTCTGGCCGAGTCTGGGGATATCACATTTAGCTCCAGCCTAGCATAGATCATTGAATCGGATTAGACCATTAGCATCTCGCCTGCTAGCATCACACTTAAAATTGACTAAAATAAAATTTCTAGTAATTTTCCATACAAATGAATGGTGAAGGCTAAGCTAGTAAATCCGGCCAATTCATAGTCAACGCCATATTGAACACTGGGGCTCGGATCCAGCACCAGTCGGCTCTGACCATGCGCCAAGTTCCAAAGCTGGAAAAGACACATGGACCAACGTTGATTTTTATTGGATATTCTGGAAAAAGAGTCGTCCTCCAGTTCAGAGGGTGGGGATAATGCACATACCTTGCTTTTCACATAACAAGAAGAGTTGCTCAGGAACGCGCGTGGAGTCCGAGTGGAGTCCCACACTGAGTAACGTTTGACTGTAGCCGCCGGATAGGTACCCGCCAACCAACATGTACGCACATGAGAGCTCGTGCCCAACACGGACTTTCATGCACGGAGTTGGTTCCAAATGCTCCATGCGGCGCCATACTTGAAAATGGCTTATGCTAACATGCCGAAGCTAATCTGCACGCTCTTGACCCCCTGGAGTGTACTATGGGCGCAGCAGCACCTGAAAATAGTCCCCGTAGGCTATAACTTCCAGCAACTAGTTTGAGCTGCAGCAGATTATTATGCCGGAATGAGAGTGTAGTTCCATGTCAAATCAGCCTAGAAAATCTCCACGTTTCATTTTCCGTTAGTCTTATTACACTTTCTAATTTGAGAAGAGACAAGTTTTAAATGGGAAAATTACCGTGTGTAATTCCCCAAATTGTGGAATATCCCTTTAAGAATGAGGCAACTTATGCAGCAATTGTTGCATTACATTACAGACTGTAGACACATGCAACAAGGGCATTTGGAGATTGGTCCAAAAGCATTCAACAGGTACAGGTGGTGTATTCTTATCCATCTGACACAATATACAGCATCAGATAAAGATATCTCTGTTCCAGTGTGGGATGTGTGTATGCAAGGTATGCAAGATAACAAATTACATGAGTAAACTATACCTTTCACAGGTTTGGGATGCATGCCCAAATAGCCCTCATCTGTATCCACTTGTGAACTGATGAAAAACAGGACAAAAAACATTACCATGTTAAAAAAAACATTACCATGTTAAAACATTTAAAGACATTTAAAAGGAAGTGTAATCGAGGAAACTCTTCCTATTTAGGTTACATATTTGGTTTTGAGGGGTTTTGTTTGTATGTATTCTTTTTACCTCACAGCCAAGTCAGTCTCTTCAGCCTTGAACCACTGTCTGGTGTCCTGCAATGTGTAAGGACAGCTTTTACACACAAATAAACATGCATCTTCCATAGCATGAGGAATCATTGTAATACACTACCTCAACTAAACAGCTACCTTAATTGTATTACGTTATATTTACATAATCCTTGGAATAATTAATGCCCTGGCCACATTCGGATAAGGTTTCATGAGGAAAATCCTTTTTTTCAAAACTGGACCCTATTTTCCTAGCCTGGCCACGCCCACCTAGATCCCCTTTCAGGGAGATACTAGTTTGGAACACCAAAATTCACTAATTAATTTATTTACAGCAAAGGGTAGGCCTACATACATTGTTTTCTGAGAGCCGATCCTGTTTATTGTCAGTTTGTAAAGTTTAGACAATGTAGGGAAGTAATGTTAGGAATCCCTGGTCAATGTGATTGAAATTATTGGTCCAGCCCAACCAAAGTTAAGGCTATGTCTACACCTGTCACCATGCTAGCATTGGAAAGGTTTCCCAATCGTGAGTGTGTTTGGTTTTTAACTAGGCTACTCTTTCCCCCATTTTGGGGACTAAATTTGTTCTAGGGAATGGTGAAACCTGAAAACCAGCAGAGCCCCTTTACAGCAAGCCTGTTCACTTCCTATTAACTCCCATTATATCGAAACTGGTTGCAGTTCACCTAGGGGGCGATCATGAACGAGTGCAATATGAATAGGGGTCTATGGGGCTAGACAGCTAAATATCGAATGTTATTGTAGTTTTCACAAGTACAGTATGGGTTATACATCTAAAGGAAATCGGTTTCTTAATGGGTGGGTGCCCTAAACACGCTAGCATTCTGCTTATGAATGCTGATTGGTCAGAGAAGCTCCACAGACTTCCATTCATTCTGAGCTCACTTGCGAGTCCCCTTTACATAAACTGCAGCCAGTTTCGGAATCCGCATGTGTTCAAAAGAGTGAAAGTTCTCCCTTATTTAAGTGTCTCTGACACCAGCCTTGGAGGCCACCTGCGAGGTTTTAATATCAGTGCCTCAGGATGGTTTTTCTGCACATTGTTTTATCATCAGAATACAATATATCACAAAACAGTGTACAGAGTACTAAAATATTTTCCGGATCCAGATGAACCTTGCTTCCACAACATTTTAATAATGAGGCTACAGCACCGTTGAAAGATGGACACATTTTCTAACCAACATTAGGTCAATACTGGACTGATCAGATCATTTTTACTCATAGCAGAAATCTGGGTGCCAAAAGATGGGAAAGTGGAAGCCAGGTTAAAGCAATTCCATGGTGTTCTAAATATAATGAAATTACACCCTACCTGAGATTGTTCATCTTGAAGTAACTGGCTTTGGGCGGGGAGGACCAGTTCCCATTCAGAAGATGTGCCCATATGTCCAAGCCCACTCTCGCGTGCTGCCTTCCTGGCCCTCTGCTCCTTCTTCTTAACCCGCCAGTACTCCCTCTTCCTTCGCATAACATCATCATCATTAACGGCACTCTGTGTGCGCTTGTGGGAACTGAAAGTGCCCGAGTGCTTGGCCAGGCTCCTGCTGTTGTGAGATGGAGGGGCTGCCGTACCGAAGAGTTCAGAGGGACGGTGGTTGGGGCGGTTGGCTGTAAGTGTGGGGGGGGAAGGGGGCACGGAGGCACCCGTTTGCCCCTGGAGACACCAGCGGCTCACTCCCTGCCTTTGCTCAGGGGCGGAGTCCTGTTGAGGCTGCACCAATAGCAGTGGCCCATTCTTTTCACCAGAGGGTACAGGGATTACCCTTTGCCGCAAAAGTGGAGGGACCTCTCTGCTTCCACTGGTACGTGCAAGTGCACGACCACAGGAGGGATGGCCCTGAAGGTTAGCCCTGGGAGAACATCCAGGCTTTGCGGTTTTATGTGCAATGAGGGACCTATCTGACGGTGAGCCATACTGATGGAGATTCTGCTGCTGGTTTGTATTGGAAACAGGGTGGTTCATGACATGAAGAGTGGGCAATGAATTGACTGTACCATGGTGTGTCTTTCCTTTCAAGGTGCAACCTGAAGAAGCAGAATTATTGAGAGGTAGACTGGCCTTTGGGCAGCTGCTCTGACTTGGCCTCTGAGTCTGAAAGGAGAAAAAAGAAAAAGAAATGTTGAATGTTTACAACTCTCATGCCTCTCCCCCACTACTGCCGAGCACCCTCTCATCGAGTTTGTGCTCGTCAGTGCGCACCAGACTGCACCAAACTGTAATTGACAGTCAGATCTCACACAGCCCTGCTCTGATTGGACCAGAAAAACCAAGAGCTAGAAGGGTGGAGGTAGAAGTGCGGGTTTTTTTCTAAAACCGGCTGATTTATGTTGTTCTGTCGGAGCATAGTGTCGGTTTCAGTGAACATGATAAAAAAAAATCTTGCCAACTGCAGCTTTAATGCTATTTGGGTCTGGCAATTAAACTTCACTTTAAGATTCTGTTATAATGTGCTGATGTACCTGAAGTGCTTTTGTAGCTGGTTTCCTCTGCTTCTCTTGTGCTTTCCTGGCCCTCTGCTGTCTCTTCATGAGCCTCCAGTACTCCCTCTTCCTTTGCAGGAGGGACTTTTCATTAGGCACCTCTGTTCCAGGTGGTTGATGACTTGATGTCTTTAAGGAACAAGATGGCTGCAGGTTGGCCCTTGTGGAGCAAAACGCCTGAACTGTTTGTGCTGAAGTAGGAGTTGTTGAGGTTTGAGAGCAGGGTGGTTGCTGAGTGGAGCAGAGAGAAGCAGGCATGATGGAAGCTGAGGAAGCCATGATGTCAGGCAAGGACCGGGTATCAATACATGGTGGACTTTCTTGACTGCAATGTGGATTGGGGAGAAGAGGAGATGTTGGAGGACGGGTGTGGCATCCTGAGTTTTCATTTGTCTGTAGATGTGCATCTTCAGCAGAAAAGCAGATGGACCCTGGCATTTCAACCTCCACTACCTCTTCAGCGGCATCTAACGCAGGATTTGGTTTGACATCAGAAGTTGTTGACTCCTCAACAACCAGTGGCTCCTCTTCAGTCTTACACTGAGATGCTTCCACTGTAATGCTTGTTTCTGGTGTGTCCGAGCTCACAACAGTGCTAAGCGATTCCTCTAGGAGTTTCTTCATGGAGGCCACAGCCAGGAGCGTGGTGGCCTGGCTGTCCACACTGCCTGATGGGTCTGTTTCACTCGGCAACTCTTGGAGTGCTGCAAGGGAGGGCTTATGGTCACTGCAGAAGGACTGTTCCAAAGGAGAATTCAGCTCTTGCTTGACCGACAACTCTTCTTCTTGCTTCACGCTTTCAGCTGGGAGAGGAATACATATGCTGGGTGGTAAAGGGAGAGTGGTTGAGGTGTTGACTGGGACAGAGGAATTTGTTGTGGTCTGGTTGCCACTGCTGGGTATAGACACTGGGGTATGGTTCTGCCGTCTTCTCATAGCTGCCATGGCCCTTCCGCGTAACAGTCCTTGCCTAAGTCGGGCAGCACGCTTGGCTCTCTGCTCCCGCTTTTTGATTCTCCAGTATTCACGCCTTCGAGCAATCCTTTCTTCTTCAGTTAGTTCTGGAGTGGGTTCAGCAGCCACAGGAACTGTGCCAAATGGCCTGGCTACATTCCCAATCCTCTTAAAATTTGTAGTGTCATTAATAATATTTTGATTATGGTCTGGAGCAGAAACAGTCATTTGAGAAGTACTAGGACTTGAGTTTGTGAATTTATTATGAAGGTTATTTGTCAGAAGCCTAGGTGTAATACAGACTAATTTTGGAGGTTCCTGGACAGACATCTGGTCAGGGTAACTACTTTTCAGCTGAACTGCTCCTTTTTGTAAAGGTGGAGGGTTTAAGTTAATGTGGCCACTAAAACTACCACATCCTTTATTAGTGAAAACCTTACAATGTGCAGTGGGTAGCAGTGGTTTGGAGGGGGACAACTTTTCAACTCCACCTGTGCCTTTTGCAGAAGATGTAGTTTGCATACTAATGGTGACAGTCCCATCCTCCCTAATATAGCCACCAATGGGCTCTGAGCTATCAATTATGATATTTCTGCGAAGTTGTTGGACCCTCTGACTTTCTGCTCGTGCCCGACGCATCTCCTCCAAGATGGACTGGTAGCGTTTCACACGGCGCAGCAGGCTATCCCGCTCCCTCAGCCTGGCCTTCATCTCCCCTGAGAGTTTGGCCCGCTGCTCACGCTTTTTGATGCGCCAGTATTCTCTTTTCCTGGCCATCCTTTGCTCAGCTGTTTCTTCTGGGTTTTCATGGAAAGACATGAGGGGCATCCTTGTATTTCTATGTACAAGAAACCTTTGGGTTCTTACAAACTTATTTATTTGTATTTTGGGACGTGCTGTGCCTCTGGCTGTGTTTGAAAACTGAGCGGTGACTTCTTTAGGTGCATGGGCAAAGCCTCGTTCCAAGTTCATGTTATTACTAACAACACAAGTTGATGTTGCCGCAGAGGGTGCATAAAATGCATTGGTCTGTTTTGGGACTCCTGTTTTTACAACAGCTGGTGGCTGAGGATCTATCACAATATGATTGGATATCAAAGGGCCATCAGATTGTTTTCTAATTGCAGTAGGTGTGCTTTTTGGACTGGGGCCAGACAATGCTAATGCCTGGTTTTGCTGCTGCCTCTGTATCTGCATTTGCGAAGCAGGAACACATGGCATCCTGGCCTGATTTACAGCTTGCCTTTGACCCTGCCTCAACAGTCTTGGTCTAGTAAGAGTTGCACAGGACGTCTGCACTGTCCCTTGCACTGTAACATCCATCCTCTGTATTCTCTCCCTCTCCCTGGCTAACTTTGCAGCCCGTTTTGCTCTTTGTTCCCTTTTCTTGATGCGCCACACCTCACGTCGTTTTGCTGCCCTCTGCTCCTCTGTCTTAGGCGTCTGTCTTTCAAGAGGAGATGTGAACTTTGTGGCCAAGGCACACGGTTTAGTCTTAATGTTGGCACTACCGACTTCTGAGGAGCACTGTTTCACATCAACCCCTACTTTGTTTGTCACACTAAGAGGCACAGCTTTATGTGGGATTTGGACTCTTACTTGAGGCCTCTTGTGGTCATTAAGTCCAGGTTTACTCTTTTGTGGAAGGCTGTGACTATACACCTTAACTGAAGTTGTTCTATTAGTAGCTTCTATTCTGCTTGGAGTTCTGTGGTTCGCGGTAATAGCAGGATGCACTGTGACGTGAACTGCAGGCACTGGGGCGTTGATGTTCTGTAGAGATCTGCTGGATTTGGCTAAGGTGTTGGATACAACTGAAGGCCCTGTTGTGGCCATTTTTCTACAACCCATTGCACTGCCTTGTGGAGCATCTGATCCCTCTGGGATTTTTGGTAAGACTTTGTTTAGTTTAATCCTCTGGAACCATCGGACATTCTGGGCAGGGGAAACGTTTTGTGGTGAGGAGCCTGGAACTGCTCCCGACACACGAACCTCACTTTCACCAGTCTTGACCACTCGCTCACCACAGCTGGAGGTCAAAAGACCTGATTCAGATGGGTCACACACATTGGACTGGTATGTTCCATCTCTGTTTAGCAACATGGGACCCGACGCAGCATTTTGCACATGGGCACCAAAGGTGTTGCGTCTCGCATCACAGACACTTGAGTTCTCTGCCCCAAGCTTCTTCCTAACAGCAGACACTTTTGCCCTTTGTTCCCTTTTCTTAGTTCTCCAATATTCCCTCTTCTTAGCAAGTGTGGCGTTATCAAATTCAGATGCTGGGCGATAGCGCTGTGTGCGAGGACCTTTTGCAGTGGCCATTGGATCATCGACTCTGCAACAGTCTTTAGCAAAGAAACTGTAGTCTCGCCTCACATTCCACTCCAATTTGTTCAGTTAGTTTCCCATCTTGGAGGTTAACAGCAGTCACATATTGGGTCACTTTGGTATTCTCTCCTCTGACTGTAACCAAATGACATATGAATCAAAGACATTTGTCCATCTATCAGAGGTTTGTGCTGCAGCATCCTGTGGTCCGGAGAAAGAAATAAGAGTAGAAAGACAGGTTTTCTCAATTTACATTTTTAAGTCCAGAATGTGACTATTCATATGTACATCAAAAGAGAGGCTGTGAGATAAAAATAGGCTACATAGTATTTTTAGACAAGCACTACCTGTGCATCTCATGAAATAAATAACATAATTAATAACTTAATTTTACCACTATCAAGAGGTATAGCCTACTAATAATAAAGCATTATTGAAATGTTTTGTATATTTCAAAATAACATCACTAACTTTTTGTTTATTAGTATGCAAAAAAAGAGAATACGGCAACAAAACACGACGGTTAATGTAAAGATCACAGTGCCTTATTGTCCACGGTTAAGAAATGGCTGATTGAATAAACATTTTCATTCCCGCTATACAGACATCCCACCTTTCCTGGAAGCTAGCTCACACATATTGATAACGGCTCCCTGATGCTCAACATCAAAGCATCTTACAGTGCGATGGCAAAGTTTTACAAAAAAGTATTTCACCCTCAAGTGGACCCTGCCAATAGATGACAGTGTTGCTTGCTGCACTGTGTGTAATATTTAGACTACTTTTCCACTGCCCTTTGTGGTCAAATTACTTTAAAGACATGCTGAGGTAAATTTAACAGGTGTCATTTCTTCTTTTTAAGTATCTGGCAAGCTGCTCAGGTAAGCCTCATCGTTCCTCCATGACTTTTCCCTGACAAAAATCCTGAATTTCCAAGACCATTTGGGAAATGAATAACTGGGCATTGAATTATCAAAGGAAGGCTAACCACAGCCACGAGCAAGCAGTAATCGGAAAAGTGAATAACCCGATTAACACCAATGCTGCTTGAAAATCTTTACTCAATCAAAACAACACAACTGCAATTTTATTCATATTACCTGAAATACACAATCAAAAAACATGACTTATTAATGTGATTATCCATTAAATTAAAAATGGAGATATAGTGTTTTGGAACCAAACTCATTTGTATTTATGTATTTTGTCAAGTACATTTTAAACTACTACAACAAAATTCCCTGATATTCCCTGACTTTGCCCCAAAAATGATATAAGTCCTTGACTTTCCATGTCTGGAATAGACTTTATTAAAAATGTCATAATATTCCAGATATTCCATGACCGTAGAACCCTGAAGCCTATGTGATGAGGCCAAACTCCCTAGAAACTGAATTGAATAAATGAACCTGTGTAGATTATAAACTGCAATAGGCTGTGATATATTATAACATTTTGTCATCAGAGGTAGGTGGTAAGTGTCATGGTGCCTCCCTGAAATGAGTTTGAGTTATGTCTGCCCTATAGGCCTTCCTACGTGTCATTTAGTAGCCTATGAAATTTAACTTAAGGGTTAGCTAGGAAATCTGGGAGAGCAGAACCCTCATCAATAAAAGACCTATGGTGATGTTAAAAGAAAAGTTTGGTCTATCAACAACAATCTAAACAAGGCAAAATACATTTATTACCATTAAGCCAGCTCCTTACTACAGTATGTGATCTCAATGGTGATGCAGCATTTGTTTGCACCTCCAACAGCATGGTGTAGCCTACATGGTTACTTCCCAAAACCATCCTCAAATGCCCACAAATAGATTAACTTTATGTTTGTGTGAAAGAATAGAAAAGTAGCCTGGCCAGCCCACACTAGATCTCTTTTGAGGGAGACAGATTCACTAGCGTTTCCCCAGGTCGGCAGACTAGCCTACCTGTTTTTTAAGAAAAAAGTTTGTACACTCCTTGGTACTCTTTTTTGAGTTTATGTGTCATTATTTGGCAGATGACGTTTCGACCTTGCGGTCCTCCTCAGATTCACTTGCCAGACTCGGCAGACTACCTGCCCAATCAGCAAGAAGGGATGACGCTAGATTCAAAACCGTAAGGGCCTATGGTAAGGGCCAGAAAACATCAAAAAAATGCAGTTGGAAAAATGTAGAATTTAATTTACAGCCAAGGCCCACATACATTGTTTCCGGACTTCTTATACTGTTTATTGTCAGTTTGTAAAGTTTAGATTAAGTAGTAACGTCAGGAATCCCTGATCAATGTGATTGGTTGGGTTGGACCAATGATTCCGATTTTAGCCCCACCCACATTTTAATTGCTTCCTAGCCCATGCTTACACCCAACTGCATGGCCTAAAATATATAGGCCTATCACTAATTATCCTTGCCCCACTAGAGGCCACAGAATGTGACATTAATGGTCAAGAGTTAAAGTAGCTAGCACACACATACCAATATGCAGTTCAAATGATTCCCTGTTTTCAACTACATAAAACCCTATTTTTTATAAATGATTTCCTGTTTTCAACTACATAAAGTCCTATTTTTATGCTATAGCACACTGAAATAACAGAGCTGACTTTTAGATGCTGTCTTTGTTGGCTGGAATGCGGAGAATTCCTGAAAAATCTAGACGTGGAACAGTCAAATCAGGAAGCAAAAAAACCGACCTGTCCCTTTAAAACATGTCCCCCTCTGTCTATAGTGGAGGGTTATCGTTAGCCATAATTCACGTATTTATTTACAAATACATTCAGCTAGGGCTCCGTAGCATTTCCTACAGTAGTGCGACAAAATTGAGAGGGTTAAATAACTTACAAGCGCGCCAGTTTCGTTGTAATCATGCCCAGTTTGCGTTGTCTCTTGTGTAACGTTACTACTGTAGGCTACAATGGACAAGCTCTTCCTTCTCCTGTCCACACAGACTGGCGTCTGTCTGCCAGGGGATTGCTTTATGTAAAACGAAGCGATACCAATTACATAGCAATGCTCGGCGCCATTCAAAACCCCTCTCCGAAATGTGTGAAATAAAGCATGCATCAGTTTTACCTGGTAGTTACACCTAACTTTCCGGGACACTTTTCGGGCGCTTGGACATGGGCACTGTCAGGACACTGCAGCTACTTTGCACGAGCCAGGCTGCCTTTCTTCCTATTGATGCCTTGACAACGGTGAAAAGTACCAGGATGTGGGACCTAACAGCTTGTGTGTACACTGCGTAACGCGTGGACAGACAGAACGTTCTTAAAGCTCCAGTGCGAACCAAAAGAGGACATGGCTGTGTGTGAGAGTGTGTTAGCAATATTAACTCCGATATGAGACGAACGTGCGTGTCGGTAACTGACACAAAAACTGAGAACGTTGAAATCTAACTTGTAAGCTATTAGGCCTACAAAATGAAAGCTTTGGTTGTGGTTTCACATTGATTCATTTGTTGATAGATGATTGAACACAAGCTCGCATGACATAGCCACATGAGTAACCTACATTTATCCCACAAACACGTTGCATACAACAGCTGGAGGCCTGGCTTATCAATGCTGTGTTGTGGAATATTCCATGTTTTATGTCTTCACTTGGCCTACCCCAGTTAGCAAGAGGCTGGTGGAGCGCTGTCGGCCCACTGGGCCAGATCAGGTGGTCCACTGGTGTTTCTCTCATTGGTTTTCCTGCGGTCCACTGGTAGGTTGCTGACAAACACCCCAACACTTTGTCAATTGTGGTCCAAACATTTTTTTTATATTCACAACCAGTTAAATTAAAGATGATGGTGGTCCAGCAGCAGACTAGTGGCACACTACTGGTGGTCGGATATTTGCAAATCTGATTTTGCTATCTGGGGCATAACATGACCATTGCTATGAACAAAAACCTACAAACAACATCCAAAGTCTGAGTCATAAATAAGCTCCTTGTCTCCATTTGTTAAAGTTATTCCAAGCATATTTCCATATTCAAATACGGGCCATTTCTAACAATCTTGGTAAAGGGTGACCACCAGTAAATAACTAACATTTTTAATTGAAGATGACTAGTCTACAAAGTATCCTACTTTTTCATGAACTGTGGTGACAGACATGAACTTGTTAACAGACACACATGTAGGCCTACAACTAATGAGGACAAAGAAGTAGTTATTAAGTAGAAAACAAAGTAGTTTGTCTTTGGATGAGCCAGGATTCACGTGTGCTGAGCAGTATTACATGTTTTCTGTATGGTTTCAGAGCTTTTGAGCATTGATTGAGCAGATTTCATCAGGCATATATCAGACCTTACATATATCTGAATACACATTTTGCTCAAATAGCCCTTACTGCACAGAGACGTCTTGAATTTTCAATAATGATCAATTCCTGATATTTTGCATTCATTTTTTTCGTTGAAGCTATAGTGCACTATAACAGCCATCTTCTAGCTTCAACATTTCAAAAAGAGTTTCCTATGGTTCTGTTAAGGGAATAAAAATCACAAGGAATATCTGCACACTAGCTCCTCTTTTTGTCTTGTTTATTAGAATTGTACTATAGGTAACTCTGACGTCTCGAGCATCACTCTTCATCAGACTACATCAGATCTCATCAGACCTTAAGGGAATAACCTGATACCTTAATTGGACTGATTAATGAGATCTAGCGGCAGCTGTTGGCCTAAAGGGAAAATCACATTGAACAGGTGAAAACTCACTAAAAACGAAACCATCGAAGAAGTCTACCACCCCATGTGGCCAACTCATTCCCATAGGCTTTTAGGTAGGCTAGATCAAATCCCATTAAAGTGCAGGCCTATGGTTTGTTCGTAGTAGGCTACTTGAAATCACTGAGCATGACCTAACCTATAAGTGCTGCATATAGAGTAAAATTAGTAACTTGTTGAAATAATTTGTTAAATGTTTGTGTTATGCCACATGATACATTGTTTAAATAAATTATACCAACCATTTAAGCTGTCCATAATGACTCATCTTGAATATGAAAGCACTCTGGCCTTGTTTGACATGTTATGCATAATAAGCCAACCTTTATACAAATTCCAATGACCTGTTTTTCAATTATTATATTATTAAATTCAAGATTAAAGCCCAATTTGGAGGCTGTTTTTATTTTTGTACAAAATGTCATATTTTTCTAAGTAGGCTTAGACTAGCCTATAAAAAAATAGCATTTGACATCCCTACAAAACCCGAAAAAGTGTTAGGATTATGTGGAATGTGGACAACATTTTTTAAAATCCTGAAAAATGTTAGAATTATGTGGAATGTGGACGTTGTTTAACTGTAATTAGTAGATTTGGAAGTGTGAGAGTGTGGCCCAGGTCGAAGTCCTCAGGGAGATTGACCCGGACCTCCATGGACAGCCTATCTAAAAACTACTGGCCCCCGGATACGTGTGTCGCTGCGTGAAAGCCGCTACTGTCTCTTTAAATTTACCCAGGAGCCCCTTAAGGAGCCCCAGGGGCCCCTAGCTCGGCTCCCCACCCTGAAGACAAGCTGAGTCTCAAAATACGTCCAGGAGGCCGTTACAAAACCGACCGACCAAAATTTGACAGGCCCGTTCGGCGATTCCTCACATGGATTTATGACCGACACAGTGTGGTATCGATGCATAAAAAGTTAAGTTGACTCGCGCACTGAGGGGCACCGCACCGCACAACACTGCACTTACAGGAATGGGTGCGTGCGTGTTTCAGATAGCTCACTAAAGCGCCTGCCGAATGACTCTAAAAACACCTCCGTCCGTGGCACTGCTACAGAGACGACGTAGGAACCTCTTTATACACAACGACGTTACATAGGTATGGAAAAACAGGAACCGAAGGAGCCCGAGGTCCAACCGTGCGCTGAGCAGACAGATTGCCTCTCATTAATAATAAGCGGCGAGGAGGAGACGATAGAAGACCAGACGGACTTTGGAGTTCCTTTGGGAGGTAAAGATTGAATCTTTAACATTTGGATTTCACCCTTTCGCCTGGTCTCCGACCTCAGTCGGTGTTAATCCGTGTGACGGACAATACAGTTGGGCAGCATGGCCCCTCGTTCCACGGGCTCCACTATAAACAAAGGCATAATACCATGCTGGCTGCGTACTGTGATGCGCAGTCGCCACCCAGTGGAAAGCAGCAGTGCATCAAATGGAGTCGCCGCCCCCCCGCGTTGAGAGCTTGTGGTGCTTTGCGGAAATGAAAAACTCCGTGTGTGACTGTAGCCACCCCTGAGTGAAATACACACATTATCGCCACAGATCACAGATATTTTACCAACCGTTGCGCAAATAGCACTACTTTGAACTGAAACCGATAACCAGACGAGCTTTCTGTCAATGCTTTATGTAAAGGGGTGTAATATAATTTGGGAAAACCTATGCTAGGATAGAATGGAAACATTAGGCTACGTTAATCTAATAAACGTAATGTTTCCATTCTATTCTATTCTTCCATAAAAAGCCATGTTTCAGTAGGATTTTAAAATAGCTTTATGTAGGCTAGGTGTGCAGTCACACATGATTCACTACATCTGATGAAGGGAGGAATCAACATCTCCCCCCTTTCCCTTGTTCTGTGTTTAGGTGAGGATGGCATCACTAACGGCCACAGTCGAGAGGAGGAGGACGAGGAGACAGGGATCCCCTCAGGTTCAGCGCACACCTCCTACTGGAGTGTCAGCGAAGACCCCGATGCCCCTTTCCTCCTGTCCCCCATGCCTGGCCCCTCTCAGCTCAGATCCACCCCACCATCACCGTTGGCCTCGCCGCCGCTGCCGCCTCCGGCCCGACCCGAACGGGCCTCGCGTCCAGGCCTGAGCCGCATCCCAGGCCGCGACCACCGGCGCTACTACCACGAGTACTGGCGCAGCGAGTACCTGATGGACTTCGACCCGCGGCGGCACGGCATGATCTGCATGGTGTGCGGAAGCTCGTTGGCCACGCTCAAGCTGAGCACCATCAAGCGACACATCCGGCAGAAGCACCCGGACTCGCTGCTCTGGAGCGCCGCCGACAAGGAGCTCATCCGGCAGGGCTGGGAGAGCCACCTTGGCCTGGAGGCCAGACAGAGGCCGTTCGGATCGGGTGGAGGAGGGAGAGATGGAGGAGAAGAAGATGGAGATGGAGGAGAAGGCGCAGTGACAATAGCAGCGGCCGAGGAGGTGCTGGACTGTGCCCGGCGCTCGACAGGTTTGTGTGTGTGTGTGTGTGTGTGTGTGTGTGTGTGTGTGTGGGCGGGGGCACTTTTGCAGACACTTTTGTCCAAAGCCAAAGGGGTGCGTATTGAACTGGTGCAAGCTGTTTTTTCAGGTGGCAAGACTACCAATTGTTCCAACAGTGCTTGAAGTGTGTAAGAACTGAATAGGGCGTGTCAGTCGCACTTTTGTCTGTGTGTGATCTTATGAAGACATCTTACAGACTTGCAATATCAGAGGGACTGGGTTTTTAAAATATAAATGAAGGAATTCCAACAAGTGACGCTTACCCATCCATATCTGTCCATGTTTTTCTCCCCAGGTAAACCTGTTGTTTTGACCCCCAAAAGGACGCCGCCGTCAGGCAACAGCAGCTGCAGTGCGGTGGCCCCTGCCTCTCCCCCTTCCTCCGGCCCAGTCAGTGAGGACTTCCAGATGCCCTCGGCCCAGACGCTGGAGCGCTACCTGAACGACTCGCTGCACGCCTGGTTCCGGCAGGAGTTCCTGATGGAGTACCAGGCGGAGGCGGGCCGGCTGGTGTGCATGGTGTGCGGCAGCGCGCTGCCCTCGCTCCACCTGGAGCACATCAAGAGCCACGTGCTGGAGCTCCACCCCAACTCACTGGTGTACAGCTCTGAAGAGAAGCACTGCATCCTGCAGAGCTGGGCACAGACCCACGGTGAGCAAGGCTCTCTCTCTCTGAGTGTGTGTGTGTGTGTGTGTGTGTGTGTGTGTGTGTGTGTGTGTATTTTCATCTTTGTGTGTGAATCAGTGAGTGTGTCTCTGAAGGTTAGTGTGACTTTATGTTTGTAAGCTTAGAGGATAAGGTGTGCTAGGGGTTCCAGGACTACTGATGAAGTTTTTCATAATAGTTGTTGACTAGTCGTGGTGTACTGGGTCCAGTAGTGCTGTCTCTGCTTTACTGCTAGGAATGTCTAGCCCATTTAGCCTTTATGTCATTTTGTCCACAGGGCCAACTAGTGATTTTAATAGTCAACTAGTTGATTAAATCCCTGGTATGCGACTGTGCCTACCTGTGTGTGTGTGTTTTTGTGTGTGTGCGTAAGACTGGGTTATACACTGTCCCACACTGTTTTTTTGGTGTACTGTATACATGGCAGTGTGTTTAAGATTGTTCCGGAGACCATTTGTTGAGTGGCTTGCATGTCTCTTTCTTCCTGCTGCTCTTGTTCTGCACATTTTGGCCCTCTCTCCATCCTCTTAACATCGCCCTCACACTCCCATCAGAATCGCAGTCCAGCCCACTGCCAGATTTTTTCAAGATAGAGTCCGACGCCAAAGACCCCACCAACTCCACTCCCCCTGTAGACCCGGCCGGCGGCTGCATGGACTTCCTCCCGCAGAACGTCGACGTCAGCGGTGTCCTCCTCACCCCCATCCCCGCCGACATGACGCCTCACGAGGTGGACAACAACAACAACAACAACAACAGCGGCAGCAGCAGCAGCAGCCACAACAGCAACAGCAACATGTCCTCCCCATCTCCCTCTCTCCCTCCACCACCTCCACCTCCAGTTCCACCTCCGCCTCCGCCCCTGCACCACCCCCCTCTGCGCCCCCCGGCCCGGAAGCGGCGCCTGCGAGACGGGTTTCCGTGGCGCCTGCGGCTGGACTACATGGTGGCGTACGGGCCGCAGGGCGCCGGCTGCTACTGCATGGTGTGCTGGCAGGAGCTGCCCGCCGCCAAGGTCAGCGGCTTCCGCCAGCACATCCAGGAGAGCCACCCGGAGACCACGCGGCTTAGCCGCCGCGAGAGGGAGCAGGTGGCTGATGCCTGGGTGCGTGACGCACCCTCGGGAGGGTCGAGGGGAGACGGGACAGGTGAGGGGAACTTCTGGGGAGGGGAATAGAATGTTTAGGTTAGCTCCAGCTAGCGCTAACACTGTGCACTTGCTTGTAAGAGAGTACAAGGAAAAGAGGCATTTCAGTTTTACAAAAATGTTATGAATGAGAATGCCTTAACCTCCACATACCCCCATATGACTGGAATTCAGTACAGCACCATGGAGTTTGTTTGCATTTGTAGAACAGTAGTATGGCAGTCTTTTAAGTCTTTTAAGTCTCTATTCTATTGTGTTTCTAGTTTATATGGGAGCTCTCACCCATAGAGTTTGTCTTGCCCTGTTATCCCAAATATTTCCTCACTGCCCTTCTCTACTGACTATGTCTATAGCTGGGTCTCCGGGAGACATCATCACCTTGCCCATATCAGATGGACTGGACAGCCAGACATCTCCCAAGAAGAGCAGTGGACAGACCAAATCAAAGCATCAGGACACCATCAGCTCTAAGGGCTCTGCCAAAAACGGGCCTGCGTCCAGTGACCCGGCTCTGGCGTCGTCCTCGGGGCGTCACCACGGCCACTATCCAGGCAAAGACCAGCGGCGGAACTACCAGTCGCGCTGGCGCACCGAGTACCTGATGGACTACGACGGCCGGCGGCACGGGCTCATCTGCATGGTGTGCGGCGCCACACTGGCCACGCTCAAGGTGAGCACCATCAAACGCCACATCCAGCAGGTGCACCCAGCCTCGCTGGCCTACGGGCCGGACGAGCGACAGCGCGCCCTGCAGGCCTACGGCCACACCGCGGCGCCGACGCTGCACTACGCGCCGAACGACGCCACCGATGACGACTGCTTCTCCGCTCAGGACCACGAGGCCGCATCGGGCCTGTTTGTCACTTAACCCCCGGGGGGAAAAAGAGAGAGAAAGGGGGGGGGGGGGGGGGAGGAGAATGTGTTTACACTGAGGACGATAGGTTTCATTCTCACGGTTTCTCTCTTTCTTTCACTTTTTTCCTCCTTCCGTGTAGATGTATGACTGTAGCTTGTGGCCAGTGATGTTCGGCTCATCACTGAATGAAAAGAAAGAAAGAACGATAGAAAAAAGGGGAGGATGTGTGTTGCTCTGGTGCTCCTTCACACTCTCTCCTCTTTCACTTTGACTTTGTCCTTTTGTTTCTCTTGTTTTCTCAGGAAATGGGAATGAAAGGCTGATATTTTCAAGGCTGTTGCAAAATGCTTTAGTTATATTTTTTTTTTCCTGTAGAGCACTTTTTTACCCCCTTAACACATGCACGTTACAAAGGAGCAATTGTGAACAGAAACTTCACGTGATAAATACCACTTAAATTACAGATACATACAGCCTCATTTATGATCTCGTGATCCTTCAAAGGAGATCTTATTGGTAAATGTGCTGTTTGGTCAACTCTTTCCTTCCCCAACTAACTGAACTAAACTTAAGAAATTTTGCATGAAAGTGGCATTGGACAACCACGTCTACTTAAAAAATAGTACTTTTCTGTTAGGGAAATGTTTTAATTTGGACTGCACTTTCTTATTATCCTCAGCGTAAAGAAAATTACACTGAGGGGAAGAAAAAAAAACGTTCCATGCTTTGGACATATAGGTATGATTTTTCTTACAAGCACTTTTATGCAATGCTATTTGTACACCAACAAGGTTTGTAGAAAAAAATGCCCTTTTTGTACGGACACTCAGTGGAGAGAGTGTGTGTGTGAGTGTGTATGTATGTGGATACAAAGATTACACTACATATTCCATTTTGCATGGAGGTCATTGGTCATGCATGGTTTATGGAAAGCATGTTTCTTATCTGTCAGAGCCAAGGTTGCCTGGGGCTGGTCTCTAAAGCTGGCATCCAAGGTGGCACTAAACAGCTCACACATGCCTTCATGAAGGTGATCATCTGTGTGAATGCATTGGCTAAATTATGGACTATAAAACATGTTTCTTTCTTCCTTGTGTTGTTTCACATTCCATGCAGTCCATATATGGAGGACCTTGAGAGGGCAGAACAGTTTGGAATAGGTCTGTGAGTTGTAATGACCTCCCGCTCATGCCAAATTGTTTCGGATCTGAAGAACCTGACCTATGTCTTAAGACACTGGTTAATGGGTCGCTTGGGCCTCTTAAAGAGCTAAGGTAGCCATTCCGTTTTACAGGTATTGGTTAAGCACACCGGTAACATCTCATTTGTGGCTTGATTCCACCGTACTGTATCTGTATCTGAGAGTTATGACTTGTGGGAGTGTCTCTTGGTCAATTCCCCTGGTCTGAGTGCACTTCAGGTGACTGCACTGGCTGCAGGTTACTCACGGCTCAAAGATGACCACAAATAAGAGGGAGCTGGAGAGTCAAGGTTTCCAGAAATTCCTAAGAGGGCTTTTGGAGGCAGAGCAGCTTAACAGCACAGCCTGAAGCCCCAAGGTGGAATACAACCTCTAGCAGGGCTGATCCAATCAAGATTTTAGATCTCCACAACGTTGTATTTGTACAGTACCATTCCAAAACAGAATCCTTTGTGTCAGATTATTTAGCCTATGTCAAAGTTTCATGAAGCTATTGTAGAATTCTAGGGTATTCTCACTGTATTCTGATGTGTCCATATGTTACTTCTGTGTGTAGTGTATAACGGACAGAGGTCCATACCATTGTATAAAACCTTGTTTAGTACCAAAAGCCTGACCAGATGTGGACACTAACGGAGGCTTAGGCCTATATCACAAGCACATAGGCTTTGCCATGTTGGTAATAGGTTATATACAATGGACCTCTCCCCATAGGAGTATTATGAACACATCAGAATACAGTGAGAATACCCCAGAGTTCTACACTATGAAGCTTACCGCTCTCAGTGAGTTGTGCTGTATGTGTGAAAGGTCACCTCCTGGTTTGTGACAGCTTCTTAATTGAAAGGGGGCAGCTGATTACATTGATGGCTTTGACAGCCGGAAACGTTTTTCACTGACTAAACAAGGGCAAAGCTTTTTCATATCTAGAAAAAGTGACACGTTATCTCAAAGGGTGTTTTTCGACCATGATAATCGTTTATGGACTTCAACCGAACTTGCAATTCATTTGTTCCAAGTGTCCACAGCACGTTTCTGTAAAGGCTGTGAGGCATTAGCTTTGGCCCAAATGCACAAACTGCAGAGAGAATGTGTTAATCGAACACATTGCATTGCCATTTTGTAGGTCCTATGCTTACAATGGGTCCCTGAAGAAAAATAACACTGTACATTTTATATGGAGGGTCCCGGAGGAATGTCATAAGCAAACAGGGGAATCCAAACAAAATGGTTTACTGAATTAATATATATGGCAAGAGGCACACCAGACTTCATCTTTGGTAGGAATAGAAATGGCATTTTGTTGTGTTCTTATTTTCCCTTGCTTTTCACACTTTTGTGACAACACATCTGTATCCCTGGTGAGGAGGGCTGGATGTTTTTGCTACATGCTTTCTGAGTATCTGCCTGACCTTGTAATAAAAACATGGACACAATTGGAATGTTGGTGGGGTTCTTTTAAAAGACAACTGGACACAAAGGATGTCTTCTGATGTACTTTTTATTAATTCCACTTTGACATCAGCACAGGGACCACATAGATCTGTTTCCTCTGTTTGCAACTTTGTTTTTTTCTCCAAAGCACCCACAAACAAACTAAACCTGCAGCTAACAAACAGAGTCTTAGGTGTTAGTTAACACATCTAGTTATCAAGAGAAAGTCAAAAGCAAAACAAAAAAGGAAGAAAAAATCCTGACCAGAAATAAAATGACTTCCAACTCCCATCAACCCTCCCTTCCCAAGAAGAAAAAACAAAATAAAAAGATCAAGGTGGAAACATGCACTGAAACTACAGAATTAAGTCAAAAATAGTCATAGTGTAGTTCTTCCTGAACTCTTAACACTAAAGGAGAATAGAACAGCAACTAAGGCATGGTATCTACAGAGGAGTAGGTTTGTGTAGTCTACTGATAAAAGAAAAAAAAAAACAGACAGCATTGCATTTGTCAGTCATGGCTGAAGAGATACCTATGAAACCCTATTTGCTGGAACGTAGCCTATTCACCAAAAAGCACCGCACCCATGCTTCGGCCGCCAAACACGTTCATTTAAGCATGTCAGTCCAGCGGAAAACAAGGACACCGTGGTTTTCAGACATAGGATACTTTCAACTGTAGGTGAGTGTGTATGCGTTTGCGAAGAGCATGTACGTATGTATTAAGTGCGCATGTACAAGAATGCAACTGAGGCGTGCATGGTGAATACTCAACAAGAACTCCTACGACGACTACACATCCAATATTGTGATTTGAAAAAACAGCCTTTATAAGGAGGACAATGAATACAGGAGCAGAGTGTCTTGGCAGGGAACAGCAGAAGAGCATGTTACCTGGTAAAACCTCCTTCTGATCCCACCAAGACACTGCGCTGCATGCACAAGATGGAATGTACTATAAATATTGCAGGGAAGACACATTCAGCAGGAGACAGACTTCTGTGTAGTAGTAGTAGTAGTAGTAATAGTAATAACAATAGCAGTAATAGTCAATGCATTGAGAGGCAATCTGAGAACCATTATAACATAACTGAAATACAGTAAATGCATATTTGAAACAGATTCCATATATTATCTACAGATGTCTTGCAGAGATGCAAATCAAGTGCCGAGAACAAAACCCTGTTTACTTATTTCAAGGGGGATGGAGATGTTGGCAAATATACACAACAGAACACACACCAGGAAAAAAACCCTATATAAACATCCCACCCTTCCCAGTTTCTTCATCTTAATATCCCTTAGAAATACAAAGAAAACAAAAATCTACAAGGCCCTTGAAGATGAGTAGCCTTGTCAGACAAAATGCTTTACATTTTGCATAAAGAAATGAAGGTGAAAACAAGCCTCACTGAGCATATCCATTACTTTAAACAGTGTGACGCGCAGGTGGTTGCCGATACTAAAACAGATCCGATCAGTGGGTCCGTTCTAGAGCCAGTGGCTTACAAGGAGAGTATTTCGCAGGACTTTACACTGAAATAACCTGGAGAGCGGGGCATGGATGCACGTTCATCTTAACGTCCTGCGGCCTGGCATTTCAAACATGGTCGTCAGGGAAAGTGTGGCAAGGCCATGGCAAGCGAATATACTGTAGATCACCCCCCTTAGTGACAGACACGCTCACCAACACCCTGGAGGTCAAAGATCAACACAGGTCATCACCTTGGCGGTCTGAAGCCTTGAGACGGGAGAAAGGCTAAGCTTTTTCACAATGACACAAAACAGTGAATCAAAGCAGTCAGTCTAACCAGTGATAGCAATAATATCAACTGTGATAATAATTAGTATAGTATCAGCAGTAATGATAAGTAGAAGAATAGTATAGTAAATCCACATTATGAACGCAACAGTGACACTGAGATGTAACAGAAATTAGCACGCTTGCCATAAGGGGATTATTTGTTATATAAAAAGCGACACCTTACTCCTTTACGGCAGACAGTCTGTTGCCTTGACTTATTATATACACATGACGCTCCAAGAAGCAACGAGGTGAACTAGACCAAAAGTAACACCGCTGGAACACTGCTTCAAACCTCTTTATTCCACCTGTCTGGGCGAAGCAGACACATCTTCAGTGCATTGCAGATCATATACAAACATAAGTGCCTTAAGGTGAACAGAACACAAATGATAAAGTGAGTGACAGGCTAGGCAGCCAATCAATAACAGAGAAGTCCCAGAGATATCCAACCAAAAACGTTGAGGAGTTTATCATCTAAAAACTATGTTTTTTTCCTCACTCAAATGCATGGAGACTGGGCAGAAAAAAAAGAAATTCATTAACATATATAAAAAAGCCTTTTCTCATTTTTTAAATAACCTTTTCAGTTTTATTTTAAGCAAAGTGTTGTTTTCAATTACAGACATTGGCTTGTACAACACCAACCCCTATCCTTGATCTTTCACCGCCTCCAACATCACCACCTGACACCCTGCCACTGCAACACCAGCTCGTAGATTCAGTCTAGTTCACCAACCCTGGGCCATTTCGGAGCGCCGATACAAAAAACACAAACAAAAACACACAACAACAAAATGTATCCAGTTACAGAGTAACATCCCTTCCTCCTCTACGTCCTGTGCTATTGGTGACACCACTGGGCTGCCACTGTAGCTTCCCTATAGCGCGGAGAGTTAAGCCTGCGCTGCACGGTTAATAGTGAATACGGAGAAGCTCGTAAAGATTTCTTGTTGCGTTTGTCCACACTAGCTGGTTCAGGGCAGGGAGGGAGGCGAGGGGGGGGACTGTTGGACAGTGTAGATGTGTGGGGAGGGGGACAGAGGGTTAGATTGGGGATCACTGGGATGAGGATGAGGGTCTAACATGACAGGAGGACGAGGGTGGTGGTGGTGATGAGACGATCCAATAAAGCAGGATCATTCCGTTTTGCCTCGCTTCATTGATGCAGGAAGTTTCTCTTGTAACCTGCAGAAAGACAGAAAGAAATTAAGAAAGAAAGAAGGAAGGAAAGAAAGAAAGGAGAAGAAAAGAGATATTATAATGGTGTCAATCTAGCTATGGCTACTGCCCATCAGGTGGCGATATCATTCCACTTTTTTTACATCTCATTTTAAAATTACTCATGTCTCACACTCTCTCTCACTCCGACACACATACACACACACACAAACACACACACACACACACACACACACACACACACACGCACGCACACACACTCACACACACGCACACAAATGAGTCTTACTTGGCCATCGTGGTGTTGATTTGAGTACGTGCGATGTCCACATATTTATCGATCTGGGTCTGTGAGTGAAGAAAAGGAAGGGACACATCAGGGCAGTTGGATTCACTTTCTGCTGATCATTTTAGAGCTCACATTTCTCACTGCATGAAAAGTCCAATGGTCTGGGATTTCAGACCAGATGTGAAACAGTGAAGCAGTTCAAGGAAGTCTGAAATCTCTCACTTGACCTCAGGCCCACATCAAGGCAGCAACACAGCAAAAACTATGCTGACTTCCAAAAAACTGGGCTTTCATGATCTAACACAGCACAGCCTTGTGTGTGTGCACATACAGTATGTCTGCATGCAAGACTGATGGCATGAGTCTTTTTACATGAACTTGAAGCCCATTAAGGCTTATGACCTTGAAGTTGAATTCACACAAATGACATAATGTAGCCTGATAGACATCATAAGCCATTTTTACAGCAGTAACGGCTCTTTTGACTTTGCATAATTGATGACCACGTCCCATAAAGATGATGTCAGAGTGGAGAAAACGTGTCATAACCTGCACCCCCACCGCTTTCCTGCTCTGTGTGGTATGTGAGCCGCTCTGCTGCTCTTAAGGTTACATGATGACTTAGGGAATGACTCAACACACTCCGCAGACTGGGTAGCTAACAGTCAGGGTGGATTTGTCTGCATTTTACAGAAAAACAGAAAAGAACTGAGTGCAAAGTCCAACCAGGAAATAGTATTCATGAGTCACTTCCTCAATGTACTTCCTTTTAAATTTGGTAAATAATTGTCAACTGGAAGGGAACCAATGCAGGACCTCACATAGTAGTAGAGACCTAACTGGTTCCTGATGCCTACAGTACCAAAGATTTGACACCCCTGGACACATGGCCCAAATTTCTGTGTTTTAAGTTCAATAAATAAGAGGCAGCATTGAAGAAAATCTCAATTGTCCGCATCATTTTGCTGCAGAGGTTCTATGTGTACCTTTTGACTTTAAAATATTGAGGCTTCATGATTTTTTGGTCTTTTGCCTGCGGCTGCATAACTGAATTAACGGTCAAAGTTTCTTGAACATGCTGTGCATTTCAAGTCTGACACACTTTGAAATCTCACCTTGTTCTTCTCATACACCAGAGGCATGGTAAAGATCAGGATGTCAGCTAAAGAGAGGAAAAAAAGGGGAAAATCATTCATATTGTAATGCAGTAGGTAACACCATATTTGTGCTGTTGCTGTGAGTTGTTTGGACTGTTTCACAACGATCAGGAGGTTTTGGTATGCCTGGTATGGCTGATGCACTGATTTGGCCCTTACCAAGGATGAGGATGGTGATTCCATTGAAGACGGCGCCCACATAGGTCAACAGCCACATGGCAACAGCCAACTGCAGAGAAAACACACACACTAGAGTAAGAATGGGTATTTGTGTGTGTGTGTGTGTGTGTGTGTGTGTGTGTTTGTGTGTGGGGGATAAGTCTCCTACTATGCCTAATCTGATTGCATAGTGTTCATTACGGCAGCCATGGCTTCTTAAGCAGGCCTGGAGGGCAGCCAGGTCTAGCACAGTGCATGTGAGGTTGAAGGAGGATTGCCGTTGTAAAAGGCATTCATGGAACACACACAGGCCTTCTCTCTGCATGTGGACTCAAGTCGCTTACTCTCCCTGTGTACCATAGGCTGCAGAGGATGGAGACTCTTATTCACTACCGCCCCCCCTTCTCTCTCTCTTATAGCGTTCTCTATCTCTCTCTCCCCTTCTCTCTCTTTCATAGCGTTCTCCATCTCCCCTTCTCTCTCTCTTATAGCGTTCTCTATCTCTCTCTCCCCTTCTCTCTCTCTCATAGCGTTCTCTATCTCTCTCTCCCCTTCTCTCTCTCTTATAGCGTTCTCCATCTCCCCTTCTCTCTCTCTTATAGCGTTCTCTATCTCTCTCTCCCCTTCTCTCTCTCTTATAGCGTTCTCTATCTCTCTCTCCCCTTCTCTCTCTCTTATAGCGTTCTCTATCTCTCTCTCCCCTTCTCTCTCTCTTATAGCGTTCTCTATCTCTCTCTCCCCTTCTCTCTCTCTTATAGCGTTCTCTATCTCTACCTCCCCTTCTCTCTCAGGCGTTCTCTCTCTCTCCCTCTCTCCTCCCTCCCTCCCTCCCGAGCATCCCATTCTGGGTCAGGCCGAGTGCTGTAATCCTCAGGCTATGAGAGCGTATCACCACTGCTGCTGCTGTTGTTGCTACTCCTGCCCCTGCTACTCAATGAGGTCAAACATGACCACCACACACACACACACACACACACACACACACACACGTCAGAGCCCTATGATTAGGCCTCAGGTCAGGCGTGTGTGCTGTCGCTCCGCCTGACACTCTTAAGGCGGAGGGGAGATGCCACGGACACAGAGAGTGCTAGTGGACGTCCCGCCCTCACTTTTTTACTTTCATCCTCCCTTTTTACCCCATCCCTCTCTTTCTCTCACCCTCTGTTCATCTCCCCCTCCTTTCCTGTTTCATCATCACTCTCTTCATCTCTTCATCTCTGCAGCAATTTCCCAGTTTGCCTCACTCTTCCTTCTCCTTTTCTCTCTCCACAGACATTCCCTCTCCCCTTGTCTTTGGCCTGTCTCTCTATCCCTCTCTCTCTCTCTCTCTCTTCTGGCCTATGTGTGTGTTAAAAATAGATGGCACAGCAGCAGAGACCAGGGAGAGGAGGAAGGAAGGAGGGAGGGGCGGGGCCACACCGAAAGAATGGGAGGAGGAAGAAGAGGAGTGAGAAGATACCAGTCGACCAAGGGACATGATGAATAATTCATTGTGGCGCACACACACACACACACACACGACAAACAAACAGAGACACACACATAGACGACAAACAAACAAAGCCTGAACTTCAGAACCAGACAAAAAAAATAACATTTGTAATGTAACCTTCCAGCTTTTCTGTGGTCTATTCCTTACATAGAGTTCAATATAAAAACACCCCCACACACAAAACAACAAGCGCACACACACACACACCTTGAGAGAGTCCACCAGGTCCTCGACCAGGAAGAGCCGGCTCATCTGTTTGAGGGCGCGGTTGACGTAGGTCAGGCACTGGTCCACATGCTTACGGAAGGTCTCAGGGGGAACGCTGACGTCCTTCTCCATGAAGGCTCTGTCATGTGTACACACACACAAACACACACACACACACACACACACACACACACACACACACACACAAACAATACACAACATATGTGTGTTATACCACTGAAGCAATACACAACATATGTGTTATATACCACTGAAGCAATGATGGCCTGCATAACGCTGCTAACATGACATGCTTAGGAAACTCCCTGTGGTAAAGATGACCTCCTTCCGGTGGTCTGCTCACGAACCACACAAACTACATTACCCACACTGCCCCTGGCCATATCACATTCCAGTCTCCCACTGGGATGATGACATGACATTGAGATGGGATGGCTAGACCTCTCAATCAGGATATTGATTTCTCTTTTATATTGACACAGAAAAAGGGGTGACCCACATAGGAGTGGGGGCGTCTTCTGCACCCGTGGTCTTTCTGTTGTCTAGACTATTCTACCATTGCATAGAGCTCAAGAACTAGTAGAAAAAGGAATAATGAAATAAACACAATCACTTTATTTGATATATTTTGGATATGATTACTTCTTTACTGCACCTTTGATGTAAAGAAATAAACAACACAGCCCGGGATGCATGAAGGACTGATATGCAGTTCAGGGGATGAACATCGCTAGCTCCCTTTCCCATAATTGCCAGTGCAAATATACACGACACTCCCTCAGTCTCATACAAAAGGTTCCCTGTTCCATTTCAGCATCTCCCTTTCTTTCTAAGGACATGAAGGTGAAAGGTGAAAGGTGAGAGGGAAGTGTTCTGCCCTGCGGCTCCTTAACTAGAGACCCATGCTTATGATACAGTTACATCTTATGCTCCAACTGCATGAGGTTGCATATTACTAGGTCACAGCTGCATTATCACATTACAATTGTGTGTGTGTGTGTGTGTGTGTGTGTGTGTTCCTCACTTGAAGGGGTGTCCATCGCCGGACTTCTGCACGGCCTGCACGACGGACTTGTAGATGCGGAAGCTGATGGTGACGCAGAGCAGGGCGAGCAGGATGTAGGAGACCACGCTGACGATGCTGAACGCCGCCAGCGACAGCAGCAGCAGCATGGACACGCCGAACACCACGCCCGACTTCTTGGGGTCGCGCCAGTACACCAGGTCTTTCACTGCACAGGTACAGGGCAGGACAGTGGAGGTGTGTGTGTGTTTGGAGTAATGTAATGTATGTGAGGGAGAGAGGTGTGTGTATGCGGGTTTGTGTGAAGTGTGAGAGTGAGTGTGTGTGTGTGTGTGTATGTAAAATTGGGAGTTTGTGTGGATGAGGAGCATTTTTACATGTGATTGTGTGTTTATGTGTGTACACATCAGGAACATGGGTCACGATATGTGGAACAACGTGCGTGTTGTTTGTGTATTTGGTTGAGTGCAAATGTGTGTATATGTATGTCCCACGGAGTGGTGGAGTAGGAGGAGAGAAGAGAAGAGTGGAAATGAGAGGGGGAAGAGTGGAGTAAGAGGAGGAGGGGAGAGAAAGAGAAATACTTTTAATAACCACAGTAACACTGACAAAAACAAGCTTGCCATTTCTTCACTTGTCCATACATGGCCTCTCCAAAGGTGGGTAGTTATTTACCCTCTGGCTATTTCAGTCCCAACATCCAAGACTTTTATGGACCATGTGTGTGCGTGTAAGTGTGCATGAGTGCAAGTGTGCGTGTGTGTGTGTGTGTGTGTGTGTGTATATATGCATGCCTGCCTGCATGTTCATGTGGCCATGGTCACACATGCAGAAATGATGGTTTCTGTGTACCGTGCTGGATATGTTGTTATATAACACCCTAAGAGCCTGCTACTAAATGGCTTCTGCTGCTGCATGAGAGGAGCCTTTGAAAGAGGGAAAGAGAACGTAGAGAGAGGAGAATGAGTGTGTGGTTGTGTGTGTGTATGGTACCCCTGCACACATGTGTGTGTGTGTGTGTGTGTGTGTGTGTGAGAGAGAGAGAGAAAGTGAGTCAGTGTGTGTGTGTATGGTACCCCTGCGCACATATGTGTGTGTGTGTGTGTGTGAGTGAGAGAGAGAGAGAGAAAGTGAGTCAGTGTGTGTGTGTGTGTGTGTGTGTGTGTGTGTGTGTGTGTGTGTGAGTGAGAGAGAGAGAAGGCTCCAGGACGAGACGTATAGTGCTCTGCACAAGGTTGTGCCCTGAGGGGAGACTGGGGTCCCGTGACTACATAAGTGGGTGTGCTTGTCCACACTGTGCTGCATTTAAGAGCCTGGCGATGGGGGTCGTGTGTGTGTGTGTGTGTGTGTGTGTAGGCTTACTCTAAAAGGAATGGATAGACCAAGCAATCATATAGCTTATTTAGCATTCTGGTTTGCATGTCATGTGCTGCACTGTCAACTTTTTTTTCAGAGTGCAATGCTAGAGATTTGGAACAAGCTGGGTAAAAGCCCCTGGAGGAAATGCAAACACGGCATGCTCTCTCTCTCACACACACACACACACACCTTTGAATAAACACACACTCCGCCTGAAATCACAGAGGCATGATTATGCACACATGTGTACCCACACGACTCACTCACACATACACACTAACAAACATACTAAGGTATAAACAGGCCAACAGCTGGCTTAACCCCCTCCAGCGTTAGGGTTTAGTTCTGCCAGGATGGGAGGTGCCAGGCATCCATCCCAATGGATTACTCCATCCCACCATGACTCACTATACATCACAAGTACGATACATACCACAGCCCGAGCTTAGACTGCACTAGCTGACCTGAGATCAGTGTGTACGGACTGGGCACTGTGTGACTACCCCCCACGTGCTCCCCCTCCCCCCCCCCAGTCCAGTACCGTCAAAACAAGGATGACGTCAACATACGCTGGCGCTAGTTTTGCTCCCTCATTTGTTTGTTTGTTAGAACTAGCATGAGAATCGTCATGAAGTTACATCAGGTTAGATCAGCTCGTTGCTGTGGGAGATGAGGAGTGGGGGGTGGGGTGTGTATGTGAAAGGTTCAGACACGACTTAAGAGTGTCTTTATTGTCATATTTTGCATTTTTTTTAAAAATACTGTTGGGTTAGGGATGTTGTCATGCCATAGTGTAATCTGCATTAATTAACTATAAAACAGATAATGTGCGCACGCAGTGTGTTTGTGTGTGTGTGTGTGTGTGTGTGTGTATATGTGTGGGTGGGTGGAGGGGCACTATAATCTCCACATATGTCTTACAGCAGAAGGTGTTTTAGCTTTGGAGTGGGGGAAGGGGAGCATGGTGGGGGTCTGTTGTTTTGATAGAATGTTGTTATATAACTGCCTTTACTTCATCGCTGGGAAAAAGGGAACTATAGCTATATACTTAATAGGTTCCCAAAATCCAGTTTGATGTTGAACATTGTTTGTCAAATTTAACAGTGTTGGCCTGTGTCAAGGTTTAGATAGGACTCATTCTCATGGTTTTGCGTTTGTTTTTCTTTGCTACCCTAAATAGGTTCTCTGAACAAGGAATGGCTATAAGCAAAAATACATATTTTACAATGCCATTCAGAGTGCAGCCCATTGGAGTACCGTAAACAGAAAAAAAATGGTGACTGTTCTGTGGGGAAAACACAGAAAAAAAATTGTTTACAAAGGAATGGTCGTGACATAACTCCATGGCCATTGTGGCCGAGCGAGTGCTTGAAAGCGCTCAGAAAGCACACCATTGTTTCCAGCGCCTGGATTCAGATGTGGGGTGGCGAGTGTCCCAGTGGAGCGGAGCGGAGTGAAGAGTAGAGAGAGAGCACGCATGGGGCTTCCTCACCCACCACTGCAGGGGTCTGAGTCCCTCCCAGCATGCTTTGCTGGTACCCAGAGGGAGGCAGCCTCGGCTGACAGCTCTCGTTCATTATTGCTCCCCTCCCTGCCTCCTCCCCCCTCTCTCTCTCTCTCTCTCTCTCTCTCTCTCTCTCTCTCTCCCCCGTGTCTACCAGCCCCAAATCCAACAGCGGGTCCCTGTAGCTGCCGAGCCGCAGTGGCCTCTTTTCAGCGCTGCCACTGCACAGCTCTTAAAGGTACAGGCCAGTGTGTGTGTGTGCTTTCATGCATGAGTGTGTTTGTGTGGGAGTGTATTAAAGTCTGAATGAGATTTTGTATTTCATGTATGCATAAGCATTTGTGTATACAAAAACAGAACGAGAGAGAGAGTAAGAGTGAGCGTGTGTGAGTGAGTGTGTGTGACCTCATTGCATCGCAGAATAACCTGGCAGTCCAAGACTGCAGCTTGGATTATGACGCCAAAAATAAACATTTGGCCATATTCAATTTAAGCATTTCACATGATCTCTCGTGCCTCACAATAAAGGCAAACACAGACTAAACACACACACAGTGAATAGACATATATCTTCTCCGACAAATGGCCCGACATGGACTAATCTTAAAAGGCAGAAGATTTCCATTGAATCCCTCTAAGCTGAGGGTGCCCAATTCTCGATGCATTCCCATCAAATCAGACTTCACTTGCAACGCTAATCACAGGGAAGGAGAGTGACGTCCTTCTGACTGGGGGCTGGCATGGCAGTGCAAACAGCTCTAGTGGAAACAAGCGCCAACTGAGCAAGCCACACCCTTGAGAGCAAACCTTTTTTCCCCCCTCATAAAACACTGGTTGTGTAACACTTCAGCAGATTTGGAGCATTCCGAGTCAGCATACTGGCTAACATTTCAACAAAGACATTTTAAAAGCCTTGCCAAAGATGTACACAACATCACTTGAAGGAATCCAATAACATTCTGGCCTTTTGTTAGTAGCAGAATGTGAGCAAGAAAACAAACAAACAATGAGTAACTTATCAGGACTTCGACATATTAAAGTATACTATTGAAATCAGTGCATCACATGCACACTGATAAGACTTATCACGAAACATTCCTGAAATAACACATTCAGACTGGGAATCCAGTTAAACATTGTCATTCACCGCCTAACCTCAAGTCTACACTTTCCCCTAGTTTCTGGTTACCGGGGAAACAACCTTTAAATTCAGAGCATGCCCAGTGCGAGAGAAGCATGTAGTGTATGCAGGCGTTTTGATGCATGTGTCAGACACAAGGCCTGTACTGTCTGCATACTGCTTCACTCATAACAGGGTTTGGGTTTCATGTTTGCTCTGCAAGGGTTCAGGATGAGGTGTGGACTGTGGCTCACTTCAAATGCTTCACCATGAGCTGGGAGATGGGTGTGCTGTGCCATATCCTTTGGTTGGTGTTAAAATGTGATCAGTATAATGGAGCCAAGAATAGATTATTTAGGGCGATTTGTTACACTTCATGCCTGTTAAAATAGAAAATGGGGTGCCATTGTTATTTTTGGAGAAAAGGCATTGTGGGCCTTTAAAACTGAGTGAACTGATGCAAGCTGGGGGAAAAAAACATACTATTCTAACTGCCTGCAGTGTAGATTGATACACGTGATAAGGAAAAGGATATCTCTGCAATCAAACCATATCCCTCTGTTTCTCAATCAAACCATATCCCTCTTCTGCAATACACAGACAGCAAAATGTGAAATGTCATGTTTCCACTGAAAAAAAGAGAGACCCATTTAGCCTGGCACAGACGTGTGCTTTAAATGTGAGGTGGCGGTGGAAAGTGGCACCAAGGCCGAAATCTAACACTGGGATGGACTGTGCCCACTGACTTCCAGGCTGTGCAAGAGGACACCATGGGACCATGTTTAGACCCCCTTCCCCCAATCTATGCCTGTTGGTGTCTGCAAACATTTAAGGACACAAGGTAGGATAGGGTCATACAGTGGAGATGAGCGCACAGCATTTCAGGCTCAACTTGGCTACCTATGTTTAGAGTAAAGCCTGCCTACTTCTGCATAATGCAGAGTTCTGAACTATATTTAATCAACTGAACTTTTTAATGACATTAAGTCAATAAGTTATAAGTAACTGTTCATTAATATTATTATCTAAAAAATACAATATATGACACTGAAACAAATAAGCTAATTAATCATTCAGTTGTCAAGTGTTGGCAAGTCTCTCACACATGCGATTTGTGTTATTGTTAGTGTTGTCATCAAACTGGGAACACAGCCCAGGTGGGGAAAGGGTTTGGGAGGGTGAGGTGCACTGCTTGGCTTTCCTTGCGTGGGAGGTTAGCAGGCTGAGAGCCCAGAGGGAAGGAGCGTTACCTGACAGGTGGGTTAGTATTGCTGCCAATACATGCTCAGCGAGGTGGTACGCCTCTGCCACCCAGACATCGATCGCCTCTACCTCTTTGGACAGTGGGGTCTCCGACGCATGCCGACTGGCTGGGGAGTCGCATGTGGGACTCGAGATGACCTCGGCCTGTGGTTGTGGCTGAGGAGATTTCTTTTCCTGCTCTGAGGTCTTGGACTTGGGTGAGGTCTTGTTGTCTTCTTCGTCTTCCTGACTGCTCCCGAGCTCTTTCAGAGCACGGATGGTGTTATTCTCCTGTTCCAGGTCCATTACTGCAGCTGGAGAGGAAGTGGAGACGGCCTCTGCCTTTGTTGTGTGACTGAGGAGCAGCGGCTCTGGCTCCTCGTCCTCCCGAGACTTCAAGCACTCCCTCATGAATTCCACAAAACTGTCTGTTGCCAAGGAGACAGAGCAGTCGGGCTCGATACTCTCGGGATCACTTGTGTTCTCAGTCGGTGCGACTGGTTCAGCAGTCATGTCCTTTGCGTCTTGGTTTGGTTCAAGGTCCATGCCAGGGAATGAATCTGGCTGGTCACTGTAGTATGAAAAGTCATCTTGAGGATATTCCTGCATGGATGGCTGTTCCTCAACCGGATGGGAGGTGTAGTTATCATCAGCCATCAGAGGGAGGTCACCAGAGTTGGTCACTGTTTTGCTGTCATCATTTCCAACATTGGATATGTTTTGAGAAACCAGTGTCTCAATGTAATTGTCTGAGGAGAAATCTGAAGGTGAAGGCTCTGGAACAGTGTCAAAGTTCAGCTGTCGGTCATCAGAGGACTCATCCAAGCCGGGCAAAGAGTCATCTCCAAAGTGATCTTCATAGGATTGATCGATGAGTGAGCCAGCGTTCAGATCTGGAAGAACATTTGATTTTGAAAGGGTATCTGATGCATAATCATCCTCTGAGATCAATTCAGACTTTGGTTTTTCTTTCTGAGAGAGATCCTGAGCAACAAAGTTATTCAAATGGGAATCAATTACAGGCTCTGTATCCTCTGACAGGTTACCTCTGTGATCTGTAATGTTGACAGACTTCTCTTCTTTTCCCTCAGTAGCAGACTTGATGGCTGACTCTGACAGAGATTCGTTTGGACTGTCTGGCCTCTCAAAGACCACAGCCTTATCATATGACTCCTCTTTGCTAAGGCCTCTTGAATTTGGAGTGGTCTGCACCACAGTGTCAACATCTCCACTATCTTTGCTGCTGGGGTGCTTGGGAGTTGACTGAACAGATTCTGTTGTGGAAACCTGAGAAGATTCATTAGGCGGTTTGTGGTCTTCAGCTGAGGGTGCGTCTGAGGGTACAGCTTTCTTCTCATCTGAGGCGGGCTCTTGTTCTTTCGTTGGTTCTCTAACTGGGTCTCGCATGACCCTGTAGCGTTCATCCTCTTCCTCTTCTGGCTCATATTCTTCCTCACTTACTACCTGCTCCTCAGTCTCAATAACATTGATAATGGGGACCTGCATGGGCTGCTTCTCCAGTTTGGCTGGCTGCGACTCTTTTTCTACAGAAGGAGGAGCACTATCTTTGCTGCTGGGGTGCTTGGGAGTTGACTCAACAGATTCTGTTGTGGTAACTTTGATGGAAGCACAGGCATCCTCAATCACTGTGTCATCTGACTCGCCAGAACTGTCCATCTCATGGGTCTCAGATGGCTCAGCATCACCCTTCAATGTTGTTTTTGGAACCTTGGCCTGTAGGGGAGATGCAGGTGGGGACGGTGGCGGGGATAGGGGGGGAGAGGGGGATCCAAACCCTGCGGGAGGAGGGGCGGTGGCAGGGGGCGCTGAAATATCAGATTCCTTTGCTGTAGATTGACCAGGAGGACCTTTAGATGCATTATTCTCTTGCTTGTCCCACATGTATGCAGTTGGTAGAAAGTTCAAATCGAATTCAGATTCTTCCTCCATGCTCTCTTGCTTCTCTGGATTGTAATCGTCTTTAAGGTCAGGAGGCTCAATCGGAGTGTCCATAAATGCATCAGGAACTCCAGCAAAAGCCTCAGGAACTACTGCTGCCAAAATGGTCTCCTCCTTATTCCCTTTTGAAGCACCATCAGTCTCCATAACAGGGACATCTTTTCCATCATCAAGATCTGGATCTTCAGTACCGAAGTTAGGTGCCGGGGGTAGGTGAGCCCGCATCCAGTCTGCGGTGTCCTCGTAGTCAGTTCCTTGCACAGTCTCTCCCAAAACCTCAAAAGGTGATTCTGGGGATTCCTTCTCCTGTGAAGTGGTCTTCTTTTGGAAAGCTGCTGGGGGCGGGGCTTCTGTGGGCGACTTCTCGTAGTGGCGTTCCCTGAAGTGAGGAAAGCCTCCCTCGTTCCTGCTTTCTGGTTCATTCTTCTTCGCGGCAAGAGCCTCCAGTGCCTTGATCCTCTCAGACACGGGGGACATTTTTATCGGCGAGTCCTCTTGTGGAGACGCGAGGTTGGAGTCGGAGGACTCCTTCTTCTCTGGGCCTTTGTGAGAACGGTCAGTGGTTTCATTGCCATAGGAGACCGGTGTAAAGGAGCCCGGCTGAAAGCGAAGTGATGTGGCCACGCCTTCTGAGGGTTTCTCAGAGCCTACCACCACTCTTTTGTCTGCATCCATCATGCGGGTGAAGTGAGCAGGAGAAGAAAAAGGAGGGGTGGGGGGCATATAAAAATCAAAACACTCTAGACTCATGCGGATATGCTAAAGCGAGGGGTCCCAACTAGTTTCCTTTCTTACCTTCATTGGGCTCCATCATTTCAACTAATCTGATGAAGTTTGTGTTAATAATTCATACATTAAACGCAATATTGACCATCTAAATAGTTTTACCTTCAAGGACCCCAAACTTTAGCAATCGGTCGTCATATACTTGTGTGTTAATACTCACATTCCCAGAAAATAGCAGCATCTTATTCTTTGCAGCTCAAGCAGTCATGCATTGCATTTCAAATGGAGTTGTGTATGTGGCATCATCTGCATGCTGCGTTCACACTCATAAGTTGTTGCCATTGATGGGTCAATAGGACAACAGACAAAATCCATTGATATGGTAGTAATGAGGTTGCAGCTAAACAAACAAACAAACTGTGCTGATTAACAACATACTGTGGTGGCAAAAAACATTTTGTTCTCGCGTTGAGACGCATGTGGGGTCTAAAAAGCAGTGTGCTCCGTTGCCCTGGTCTTCCCAAGGCAATCAGGGCTACGTGACTCCAGGGCAATCAAAATAGGAAGCAGACGTTGCTGCATTTCCTGTGATGATGTTCAATAGTTTGAGGAATGAGAGGTATGTGCTCTTATTTCCTGCTCAGAAAAAAACTACTGCTATATCTAATCAGATCTTTTACAAATTACAAGACACAAAAGAAAGGACTTGGTCAACCTTCATCAGCACAACCAAATGCCAACCACCAATCACAACCCAATAGTGGAGTAACAGGCCAGACTGCCTCCCTTTGCACAGGGGACAGAGGACTCATCATACAACTTCAAGTGACACAATTGGGACATTGTAATAACAAGCCTGCGGACAGTTAGGGAGAGGGGGAGGGCAAGGGTCACAAGGGATAAATGCACTGTGGTTTAACTACCAGTGACCTTTAATGAGTTGCGATATGCCCTACTATGGCAGTTTGTCTTCTAACTGCCTGTGCCAAAACTGCATTGCATAACTTCCCTGAAGGCCCATTTAACATGTGTCTTCCTATATTATTCTCCAAAACACTGATTCTGACCACAGTAGCTGAATATTAAGTGAAGTTTGAGCACATCCCTTTGGGATCAATGCATCAACAATGGTCACAAGAATGACTATGACTATTCATAAATTCTCAGACCCTTGGGCTCGTTATGTAATTGTTATAGTTGTTTTCATTTTTATTTATTTAACTAATTTCATGCTATATTCTAAGGCCCTGAATCTGGAGTAAGTCAAAATAAAAATAATATAATAAAAACCCAAAGACATAGATTTCAATAGGGGCTTCCAAAAATAAATATCAGACAGAGCAACTGGCACAGTCACCGCTAAGACAACACAGATAAGCAACCTACTTGGCGCAAACAGCACCACACCAGTGCAACGAAAGTCACAGTGGGCTGTCTGTCTGTCGCCTGACCCAAACCCCATATCCCACTGTTACCCCCTCCAAGAACAACCCCTATCACACAGCTGAGATGACCTTATGAAGAGAGACGGCAGGATCCCCTTCACATGATACACCACAGGATACCCTGGGCTCATGCCACAAGACCTCAAGGTGCTCATGACCTGACTGCCAACTGCCAAAAAGGTCCTCCCTGTGAGTTCCACTTGTCTGTGTTAACAGACTCTGATTGATCATTGGTAGATTGGTAGATAGTTAGTGGCCTAACAGTCCACTTTTTTTAATCATCCAGGGGATTAAAGGCTTAACAGATAAAATAGAAGTTTATTTCAGCAGTTCAATGGCAACTGAGCTTTAAGAAACATATTCAATGCCATGCCCAGAGGGGAACAGTGTGTGTCTGTGTGTGGAAACAAATATTTGCTCATGCCTGGTGCCAAGGGTTAACTGATGAGGTTAATCTGACCCTGTAACCCAAACCCCAGGGTGGCACAGGAACGCAAAGCACATCAAATGAGCTGCCCTCTCTCAACGACTTCGCGATTCAACAAATCAGTAACCATGTCTGCCTTACGTTGGCTGCCCTGGAACTTATTCTCCATTGTTCACACTGGAAGCCACTAGTGGGAGTCCACATGTGTGGTGTGGGGATTTTTTGGCTCGATGCTTGAAAACAAATTCCGAAAACAGCTTCCCAGAGCAACAGCTACCATGTCTCTTGGGAATATGAACTGGATGAGACACAGCCAAAAGGCTTTGAATTAACAAACCACTGATGGCTGAGAAATGTTTCCAGCAGTCACAAATAACACTGACACTCACAGTGATCGACAGTCTGCAATAGTAACAGAAATAATTACTCTCAAATTAATCTGAACTCTCCATTGAGTCAAAGCCCAGAGAAAAACAGGATGATCACAATTAAAAGGCTCGCATCAATTTACCCATCAGGCTTTAATAGGCCACTGTATCTAGGCCAAAGTCTCTTCCTCCCCCTAAGATTAACAGGGTGTCACAGAGTGTGTGCCTTCCAACAGGACTCAATAAATCAATAGCTAAACGAGGCTGCCAATCTTCAGTCTGCTGACACTGGAGCCTCTATTCAACATTACGGTAAAATCAAGGGGCAGGTTCCCACAATTGCTCCTGTTACAGGAACATCACATCAATAGCTCAAATGGCAATCTAGAAAGACAAAATGTGCAAGTACTGTGTATGCTAATCTTGCGGCAAGATATTATTGAAACCGGGAAGGCATATGCATTGGGTGCAGCTTTGTGACATCCAATTAAAAGTGCAAACTTGACATCCATGACCTCATAGCCTGACCTTCATACTACTTGCCCTGTATACTTAATTTCCTGAAATTCCTACTTCTTCCTGTTACTGCTCACGGAGTGGATAGCACTTGAAATTAGTGGCAAGAATCTTGCCTCCGGCTTTTGGAAAATAAGTTTTCCCTAACAATCAGGATAATGATGTCTAATTCGATGTTGTGGATTTCAACAAAACAGATAAAGAAACTCATAGATAAAAATCTGTACATACATATACAACGCAAACATACATAAAGAAAACATACGGAATGAAAACATAACCAAACGAACAAATGTAAAAAACAAGATCCTATTATCCGGCTTTTAACATGCAAGATGTCTTAACAAGCCAAAAGCAGAGTGGAGAGAGTGAAGCCATAGCTATGGGATGTTTCCCAGAGCTGGTGATCTCACAGCCAATCCCTCCCCAGTGTCGCTCTACCTGTGCTACCAGAGGGGTGGGGGGTAGGCCGAAGCACAGAGTCGTGGTGAGAGAGAGGAGGAGGAGGAGGAGGAGAGGAAGAAGAGTGAGAGAAGGAAGGAGGAGGAAGGGGGGGAGGGGCAACAAGGACAGAGCTCCGGAGGGACATCAACCGGGATCCATTTTTAGGATTGTGCTCTCGCACAAAGTGAACTTGAACTTCTCTGCTTTCTTAAAATAAGGTGGCAATCTAGGGATTATCCTGGGCCTACAAGAAACATTGACCTAAATAATGCACACAGCTGGTAAAGACTGAAATGGATCAAACGGTTGTCATCTTTGGGGACCTTCTGCCTTTTGTGCATTTAATTGGGCAGTCGTGAGTGTGAACTGAGGGGCCACTGAGGTTCAGATAGAGGTCAACACAGCACAGGTCAGATCAGGAAATGGAAGCATCAAGAGATAAATAATAGAAAAGCTACTGCAACGTTATTACATTCTTATCCACCATTAGGAAATGAGATCCTCTACCACTTAGGCGTTCTGGTAAGCAATAAAGCTTTGTAACTGGGTGTGTGTGGTAAAGTCTCTGTTCAGTAAATGGCCGTGCTAGAGACAAATAAGAGCTCTGACGAGCCAGATTTTTCCATTTGTTGTGGAGTTCAACATTGCAGAGTTGCTGGTTCATATGGAGAAAAGACTTACCATAATGGTTTCAAGATGTTAGTCCAAAACTGGCACACATTAAAACCATCATTTTCAAGAAATATTCACAGTGCCTTTGAATTCTTTACTAATCATGCACCATGGGTATTTTAGGGGCATGGAAATCGGGAGGGGGCGGAGAATGAATCAGCATGACGTCCAGTTGGAATCAAGATGCTCTGAATGATTTGGGGGGCGCAGGGTGTGCAGAGCAGGAGTGTGTGTGTATGGGGTGGGTGGGGGTCAAAAATGGCAACCGTCAGTTGCCGGTGAGTACAGAAGGGGCTTCTCTGGCTTGCTTGGTTACATGAAGCATGGCATCACAGGGTCAAAATAAGGGGGAACAGATGGGATCCCATTACAAGGCCCCAGGGGTTATGGTAGCGTGGGGGGGGGGCCGGGGCTGTCGAGTCAGTAGTCGGGTAGAAAACACAAGGTTGGACACGGCGTCTGTCTTTCACAGCCTGACACGAACCCTCTTTTTTGCACTGGAGCGGAATAGGAGAGGGGCACTCAAGAGAGGGATGGAGAGCATTACAGCAGCAGCCCAGCGAGCGAGAGGAGAGAGAGATAGAGAGCGGGAGAGGAGGGAGAGAGGTGAAGGGATAAGGGAGCAAGGGAGAGAGAGAGAGAGAGAGATTGTTTTGGTTTATAAAGCAGGCGAGCAGCGTAAGAGAACCATACACTTGCCTTGAGGAGACTGAATGAGAGAAACAGGCGAAGAGGAAAGAAAGGAATCTGAAAAATTAAAAAAGGACAGGAAATGAGCATCCTGAAATTGCAGGAAGGAGGAACCCCCCTGCCCATCCACCCCCCTCCAACCCAAATCCATCTTATACTTTATAATGGAGACATTAAGGCTTCCTGTATAGCCGATGTAATATTAAAGTAATTGATACAAGGAAATAAAAGTGGATTAACATAAAAAAAACAAGCAGATCCATAAAAAGCACCATTTTATCCATGCATATACCCCTATTAGGCTTATTTAATATATCTATAATACACCTCAATATATACACATAAATAAATAAAGTAGCTCTTAACACTGACATGAACCCTTAACATGCAGGACCTTTTCCACCCCATGTGGGTCATTCACAGGAGTTATGTGAATTCTCTGACAGCATTACTCTTTTCTAAATAGGCCATTGTGAGACTTTCATTTACAGACAATTCTCAAATACTTTCTCCCTTATTTTCCAAAGTCTTACTCTGCGCATAGCGCCCACACTGCTCTCCCTTGACATGGATTATGTAACCTATTTAGAGAAGACATTTTCTGCCACACTTCAGAATCACATGTGATGTTCTGCGACACAATGTGGGCCTTTGTAGGACTAGGCCTGCCTAAGAGCCAGGAATCTTTATCAAACTGGAGCACGTACCACAAAAGATTTGATTTATCATCATACCACCGCCTTGCACTTGAGATGTGTCTGGGTTTAGCAGGCAAAAGGGCAAAGGCCCAAGTCTTAATTGCAGTGAAAAAACAGGTTTTTCGAGTGCAGCTGCTATTGGGGTTTTGAAAGAAAGTCAAACTGGGCAGGTCACGGAGTGCATGTTTGGGAGTGATTCACAGGATTCCAGACTTACCTGCAGGATTCTGGTTCGACTCGGTACACACCCTGCGGAATTCCTGTGCCACTTACACACCACTGGCCCAGCACGATTCTGTGTGATTTGGAGCCCCACACACCCTGCGCCACACCCCTCTGAATAAGCTGACTCTGATCACACACACATTCCAGAGGGGGTGTGTGGATAGTGGGAGCGTGTGAATCTCTTGCTCAAAGGACAGATTGATCTGATCAGGAGCATGCTGATGCTCCAGAAATGCTGAGGGCTCGACATTACTGTGGCTGAGGGAAAGAACAGCATCATGCAGAAATGCAAAACGCCTGACTGGGGATGACTTAAGATAAAAACTGATTAAAAAAAAAAAACATAAGCCAATGAAAAAACACATTAAAATACCTTTGCTTTAAAGTTCTTAATTAGTTCCACTGACAGAAGAGTGGCTTGTCCTTACCCCATTACATTAGCAGCAAGGCAGCATAATGCAGTTGTAGCCTATAGATAGATGTCTTTCTGGGGCAGAGGTTGAACGTGGCTCTGCAGATCGTGTTACAGACACCACAGGTCAGTGGCACCATTTCAGGCCACGCATGTGAGGCTGAGAGTGTCTTTCTGGGTCTACAGTATGCTGCACCTATGGGATAGCCCATACTAGTTTGAGTCCAGGCAACACTATACCATGGGAGAGGGGTGATGATGGGGCGGGGTGCTTTGGTATCCTTGCCACACCAGTCACTTCAGTCTCATCCCAGTCGACTCATGATACCCAAAACCTCCCCGAGGGTGACACTGCTGCATCAGCCTCAAACAGTGACCTTAGCAAAAGCATGCTAGCCACCACCACAGAGGACAACGGAGAGAGCCTGAACAATTGAGGTACGTGGAGGACAAGAAGAAAGAGAGAGGGGGAGAGGGAGAGAGAGAGAGAAGCAGGGGGAAACCAGAAATGGCCATCATTCTTTGCGAACATTTGACAGGAGAACCGAAATCGATATCATTCTACTGCTCTTACCAGAGGGAACCAGATTGATATCAAGAGGGGAGAGAAGTTAATTTTCCATGCACTCAAATGTACTGTCCAAGGTCACCGGCTCACAGAGAACTAGGCTAGCATTTTTAGTGCGTGTGTTAACCACCACCTGTTTTTCCCCCTCGCCTCCTACACCACAGCCTTACAGTACATCAGTACACAGTACTTACAGTCAGTCTTTTCCTGACCTTGAAAATTAAAAACAGGTGCATAACCAGATCAAATGTCCATGTACTATGAAAATGGACCCAGTGGAAATGAGGGGATGTGAGGTTTTGAAAACAATGGGGATACAGAGATATTATCAACAAATTAAACTTTTCATAATGACTGAAAAGCATAGTTTAACTGTACAGTGTAACGGACAGCTAGCGCTTGTGGTGAAAGGGCATGGATCTTGACACAGGTACGGTGTTCAACACAAGCACCTGGACAGAATCATGATCTTTTGAAGTTGTGGTGCTCTGACATGTTTTCCAACACACCATCTTGATTGACACATGAGGGCCCTGAATGAGATAACAATTAGCATCAATTTAGCTTACTTAATCACCAAGGAATGTTCCGGAAACTGCTTGGCCTAGATAAGACCAAAGCAGCTCCTGTGTACGGGCCAAGGTTTTGCAAGGGAAAAAATAATAGAATGTGAGAAATGTATGCATAATTAAAGAGTCATTGATTTAACAAAGGGTTCAACACAAATGTAGTTGTTACTACACGACCACATGTGTGCCATCTGGTATAAAAGGGTTGCCTTGTCCACAGATGGCGCACAGGAAACAAATAGTGCATCCCTACCCTGGCTGATACACATTTTCATAAATACACAGGGATGCACTGATACCGATACTGGCGTCAGATATTGGGCCGATACTGTGCTCATATCCTTTTACTCACAAAAATTCTCTGATCCCACGTAATTGCACCGTTTCCCCTAAAGCATAGCCACTACCACGATGCTTTCAAGTCTTGCACTGCTGACTTCAAAACCAGCCAAATGTGTGGGTCTGTGTTGAATCTACACAGCCTAATTCCCTCACACAAATGATTGTCCATTGGATCTGTAGATCACCTTACCTATGCAAATAGCACAGGCCCACACTTTGTTGAGTGCAGCACACTGCACTGGTGTGTGTGTTGGTGTGGCTCAGCACTTTACTGTGCTAGTTGGGGGAAAGCAAACAAACACTGTGGACTCTGGAAATCTAAATATTCATACTCTGGTGCCACTGGTGCATCCTTAAATACAAACCACGCCCTCACCTGGGAGGACGTATAAACTCTACGGTCTTACAATGACTTAGCAAAGGACTAGAAAAGGGAGAGGTCTTGGTACCAGGAGCTTGGTTTACAAATCAGTTGGCACATGCAACCACTTCGAATGTCAACCACACATGACATCAGCATTCTTGGGTGTATAATCAGCACCCATAAGCTCACTGTGGGTATACGCAGACAATTGACAAACAGACTGGGTGGGTCTTCCCAGTTGGAACGCTGCAACTGTCTAGGTGTACAGACAAAGGGACCTCACCACATTATAAATTATTCATGAGGAGGGAAAAGGTTATTTAATAACAGTTGAAATCAAAACAAAATACATTTCATTTTTCAGAGAGAAATGAGATAAAGAGTTCTTCTTAGGCCTATATTATTTCATTAGCGCCTCCACTTCAGGTAAGGCTTTGGCTCAAAGTATTTATTTGCATGGCGTATGGGACTTCCAACCTGGTTGTTGTCAAAATAGGACTCTATTTGTTGGGTAAAAACCATAGGCTGTATAAAATAAACAGACGGTAAAAACAGACGGCCGACAAAATAAAAGAGGAAGGGTGGGATGCGTCTTGCTAAATAGGACTGATTTAATTTTCCATTTCACCTCATAACAGTACAGGGCACCACACAATATTTACAGAATACGCCCCTCCCTATCCCAAGATGAATAGGCAGTTTAAAGATGGCTGCAATATGGGCAACACCGTACTCCTCTTTGTTTTCCAGGCAATAAAACCTGCAAGAGAGATCAGCGAGCACAGTAATTGCATAATCTCCCACTGTTGTTACACCATGTGCGCAGAACGGTGGGAGATTATTTTTCACTTCAGATGTAGGCCTACTCATTCGACGCAAGGAGCGATCGCCACTGTTCAATTGATGTTTCGCACATAGAAATCAGACAACGCGCCTTTAAGAAGTCCTCCCTGTTAACAGTTTCCCCAGTTACCAATGTCTCTGCACTGCAGACTGCCCTCTCCGCAACATGTGGGCAAGCTATTTTATCAGGCCCCAATGAGGTAACAAAAAGATGTCATGGCCCAATTGCTTGTTTTTATATATATATATATATATATATATATATATATATATAACAAAGCCAAACCATTCTCAGACGCAACTCTAACAATGCCAGAAATAGCCTACTAGGGCGAGATCAGTATAGATCATTCGCGAAGGACTGTGCGTAATTACGAGATATTCTACCAATAGCCTAATAGTCAGTTTTTAAATTTACTCCGCCAAGCTCGCATCGCTAAATGAAACGAATGTGCTGGAAGAGACGCAAATGTCGCAGTCCCAATTAGGGTATCTTTTCTCACAATATTCAGCTGCTGTTGCCCACATTACCAGCAATTTCTAAGACATGCGTGGAGACTAGCAGGTGCGAGCATTCAAAGTGCTCAAAATATGCTGCGTTACCATCCTACATAGAACTCATTTGTATACAGACAACCCTTTGAACAAGACGCAAAACAGGCTAATCTTAATAGTACAGTTGCTAATTTTAAGTTCGATATAACCTGTTTTAGCCCAGGTTAGACACTTGCGTTTCCGTTTGATGAAAGCTATCATCTTACCGGCGAACTTCGAGTCTTTCGCGGAGTTCTGTCCGTCGGCGAGTCCCTGTGACGATGATATTTGAGAGGACTGGGTCATTGGATCTGCCATTTTTTCGTATTATCTGCAAAACACTGTCTTACAGTAGTTGGTTACAACGTTGATTCTTGGTTGATGATATCGTTTTCTAAAGTAGCTTGACTTTCCTCGTATTTCCCCAAGAGCGGGACGCAGCGTCACCCAGCTCGAGCACCCACACGCACGTATGACTATTGAATCGGCGGTGTGGAAGCGAAGGCGGATACACAGACAAGAGACGGCGAAAAAAAAAACTCCCAACATGCAGGGGTTGCTGGGCTAACTTAAAGGGATACACCTCTCATTTTTCTTTGTGTCGATCGCCGCAAAGCCACCCCCCAGCGAAACAAAACCGTCTGCTGACCATTTTTGACATATTCATTGGTTACATTGATGCCTGTTCTAAACATCCTATGGCAACATTGTTGAGTAAGCCCAGGATTTGTTATTAAAATAGACTAGGTATAGGCCTATATAATAGTCAACCTCTGCAAGTTCAGGCCGAAAATGTTACGATTTTAGGCTAGCCTACTTTAAGAATATTTAGGCCTATAGTGAAATAACATATTTAAGAAAATCAGGAAATAGACTTGAACGACAGAGGTTTGAAAGGGTATCCTGTCTGGGATTATCTTTAACAAATGATCAACTTCAAAAAATAGTGATTAGTGCCGTTTCCCGCATTTAACGCTACACTCATGTCTAAAATTACATAATCACTTTTGTTGTTATTCTGTGTCTCTTGCGAAGACAGTAGCTTAGCTATATCGACGCCTTTTATCTGCCCACGAGAGGCATTATGCAATAATTTGTAATTCATGAGCAGCACGTTGGCACCACCTTGTGCCGCAATGTCCAGTTGCAACCCATAGTGCGGATTGCATTCGGCCTGCAATGTCTTGTCAAACATCATGAGCTAGTAGGCCTACTATTAACTAGTTCGTTAATAAAAGAGTGACATCTTCTGTGTAACACTGTGGAATGGTGTCAGTGTCCTGTGCCAGTTTTGATACACTTTTGGTTTCATGCCAAAGGATCTAAATGCAGTGCTGCAAATCTGACTGACCTGCATAAATCTGGTCCACCTGTTTCAAAGAAGAATAAAATAGAGTGATTGTAACTGTTTTACAGCTCCATGGGCTGTGACAGTTGTTTGAATGTAAGCTAGTTTTGTTTATGTCAGTGCTACACATTTTCCTTTAGGGATCATTGTGTTGTATTACTAAAGTGAAACATGAATGCAATGAATGTATGATTTCTGGTGAGCATTGACAATATTATGTAATATGGCATAGCCTACCATATCACTATGGATGAAATCATTGCCAAAATGTCATACACCCCTTAATTCATATACCAATTTAAAAAGACAGCCCAAGAAAGTGTCACCTAATAGAGACCATCGGCTCTGCTACTTTTAGTTATTTCTGTGATTGCTATTCTGCTCTGTGGATCAGCACTCACACAGTCTAGAGTCTATGTATTTTCATACATAGTATAGGCCTAAACATTTCTTCAGGTAACATGAAGTAATATTAGGCTACTTGTACAACTTTTACAATGTCTGCTTGGTTAATGATTAATGGGCAGGTTTGAAAGACTGAAGGCTTTGTCATGACACTCCACACATTCCTAAATAAATTACGCTGGTCTGTCCAAACCCACATCCCCAATTATTTCCCACAATATGCTGGCCCACATTCCAAAAAAACAAACCTTTAGAGACAAGTCTGGCTTGCTTGCTGGACACCTTGCAGTAAATGGCTAGTAAACTAATTCTAGGTTGCCCTCTAGCCTGGAAGCCATTTTTTAACCCACTACACCCATGCCATGCCAGGCTACCTCACATCTGGTCATTTTAGGTGTTTTCAGTGTGACATCTGTAACAGGAATTGTAAAGCATTTTTTAAATATTTAATTTAAATATATATATATATATATATATATATATATATATATATATATATATATATATATATATATATTAATATTTAATTTAAATATGCATTAAAACAAATAAATACAATTTTAGATTGTATGGTAAAGGTACACAGGCTTATATGTTGCTGAAGCACAAAGTAGTGAAGTCAAAGATATACACTACATTAAGCCACCATAAACCGCAGATCACCAGTTTGTATTTGGCTTAACCAATATCTGACCATAAAACCTTTTTTTCTTTAGTTAACTTCAACCAAATTGATTCGTTGGGCTCAAGCTACACTTGCCACCCCTTAACCTGAGGACGTCTGTATGTTGTGGGGAAATCCCAATGCTCATATCATATGATCACTCATCAGGAGCCTCCACTGTTCACATAACAGATAGTAAGTTGCTCGTGTAAGGACGGGCGCTCGCCGCTTCACAAACAACATCATGGAATATTCTGCACTCAACACCAACTCTACCGACGCAGTTCCGAGAAAATTTGACATTAAAAGTAATTCCGTAATTTACGCATTTACTGTAGGCTATAATGTGCTTTTTGTTGTTGATGTTTACTGTTCCTGTTAGCTTGTTGACGTCAGAGCTACTGTCTGCCTTATTACTCTTAAAATGAATTGCTGGTAGCCTATGTGAACTGACGTAGTAATTTATGAAGAGGCCTGTATAGCCTTCACCTATTCCACTTTCCAAGAAAATTTTCTATTTCATGGATCACCAGTTCCGTGGGAAAAAGGCAAAGTGAAAACGAAAGTAATCCTACAACACAGTAGCCTAGTAGTCTATGGATGTTTTGCTAATTCGTGATTTGTTACTTGACCTAGGCCTAAACCAGGAAGAATTGATCACAGACATCAGCCTTTTACGTAAGTACCCTATTTGATTTGATATTTTACATCGGTATAAGGCTAAACAGCTCCCACCCGAAAAGGCAGAAGGAATCCTTTTTTGGCTTTGTTTCACAATGAAAACTATAAGGAATAATCCAACTTTGAAGGGAAGCAAATTTAGTCTGAGAAGGAGAAAAATCCTCATAAAAACATTTTAAACAAAAACACACATGCCACAATTATCGGAACCCAAGTATTTCATTCTTTGTAAAGCCTCTCATTGAAGAGCTCTTAGTCTTCTATAATATCTCATACATTTGGGGTTGGGGAGAATTCCTTTTTACAGAATTTCTCTGGATTGTCTAGATATATTTATTTTTTTGTATAGTGCATTTTCTAGCACAATGGCCACTTTCAGTGCTTCAGACAAGTCTATGAGCATTGGGCAGTGGTGATTTTCCTGGCGTGAAAAGATTCCTTGGTCCTCCCTTGTGCATCTCCTCTTAAGATCAGAAATGCTGAATGTGATGCAACTGGAACTTTTGTTTGGAACTTGTCAAAGTTGTCTCTTTTCAATGAATGAAAGCCTCTGGGATGTTTCTCAACCCTCTTATTTCTATAATGATTTTAAGGCATTGAAATGACATTTCATGAACATGGTTTTTGAAAGCCCATTGACGTTTACCATGACAAACTAAATAAATCTCATTGCACTGCAGCTCGGTTGCCATGTGGTCACCATATACCTCCTGATTACCTGATTGCGTGGATCCGGTCCCAGCTTGAACACGTGAGGGTGAAATTAAGTCTGATTACTTAGTGGACTAATTCCAAACTATTCATTTCAACTCACCACCGCTAGATATTTAAATTGAATTCCCTTATTGTCACTGCTCACTGTAATTCCTTATATCTTACTGGGTTGTCCATCTTTTTAGAAACATACTGAATTCACCTGTCCAAGGTTTGTCCAACCAAAGCAGCGGCTCTGTGGTGCCAGCTTCTCCTATCAGACGGTGTGTGAGCTGGTTCAGCTGAAGCCAAAGACACAACAGTATTTTGAAGAAACAATTTCAGCGCTCACTGCCTTGACATTGTGTGACTACAAAAAAGTAAGTCACATACTTTTGGTCACTGCTGGCCATGTAACCTGCAAATCAATGTAACATTATGAATCAAGTTTGAATAATTTCCTGACACTTTCAATAAAATTTTGTGGTGTGTGTGTGTGTTTTCCCATTCATGTCATTTTCTCTCTGGTCTGTCTTAAAGTGTCCAGGTTGCCATTCTTACGTGGAGAGAGCAGAGCCCAATAACTTGTGTGTACAGTGTTCCATCTGCACCTCTAACAAGCTTCGCATCTACCAGTTTTGCTGGCTCTGCCAAAGGGAGTGGAGAGGACCCTATGCCAATGCCAAGCACTGTGCCAATGAGGGCTGTGGGCAGAGCAAGGTATGATGGTGACTGTAGGCATTTGTTCTCTCCTGTGTTGACGTTATTTCCCCAGGTTGCAGTTCTGTAGTCTGTAGCTGTGTCCCATTCCAGGGGCAGGATGGTTCAAGGACTAGATTTGCAGACCAGTTGCGTCACAGTTGTGGAGCTAGGCCTGTCCCATTTCCAAAACTTTTTGAAATTTGTCAGTGAAGGATCCAAATTCTGGACAGGATGCATATATTGTAATATAATTATGATATAATATAATAATGCAATACATTCTTCAATGCATTTTCAGGTTTCTCAAGGAAATTCCACTTCATCTCTTGAATGGTGCCACCATAATTTCAAGACCAGGACACTTCAGTCAGAAAATGATGATGTAAGCATTTACATTTAATGCAATCAAAATGATTTGTTAATATGATAAGAACTGTTTTAAAAGACCACAAGCACCGCAGTTTGCAGTGAACAAATAACAATAGTCATGCCCTCTCCTGGTTTTTACCGTACACCTCTCCTCCAGATTTACATGTCTATGGACAAATCTGATAGCCGAACACGCTTGGCTCTACTCATCAACAATGTGGAGTTTGAGCAAGAAAGTGACAGAACAGGAGCTGAGGTTGATGAGAAGAACATGAGGATCCTACTTGAAAACTTGGGATACACCGTGCTCATACTCAGGAATCTGACTTCTCGGGTAGAACAGTCTGTAGCCACTCTGACTTATCTGTGGACACAGGAACAGGGAGTTAATCAGATTGGTTGAACCTGGCAGGGAGATGAGCCATAACATCCTGTCACTCTGGGATAAACCCATACAGCATTATTTTTCACATAAATTAAATTGATCAAAATGTGGCACCTATTCTCTCAGCAAAATATTGTCTTACAGCTCAGGTTATATAGTATCTGTGAATGTTTTCTAATGATATCCGATTGGACCTTCTGATAACATGTCAAATGGTTATTATCAGACAAAATAAGATCAAAACATGTACCATGAGAGCACTTATATTGCCAAATGAAAACCTTTAGTGAGGTGTTCTTATGCTTCCAGGGCATGGAGGCTGCTATGGCAGACTTCTCTCAGAGGGAGGAACACCTCCAGTCAGACAGTTGTTTTGTGGTGATCATGTCCCATGGAACTCAGGAGGGGATCTGTGGTGTTTCCTATGGTGACGATCAGGAGGACATCTTACCTGTGGACTCCATTTTCCACCATCTTAACACTCCAAGCTGCCCCGCACTGCGCGATAAACCCAAAGTAATTCTCATCCAGGCTTGTAGAGGAGGTAATTCTACTTACATGTGTGTTGTTATTCCTGCATGTCTCAGGGACATGTCTGTCTGGATGAAAGATTGACACCCTCAGTGAACTTGAGCAGAATACTTGCTTTTGACCATAATAAAGATCTGTCTCTCTGTCTGTTTATCGATCGATCTATCTATCTATCTATATGAAATTCTGTGCTGACTGATGCAGTTTGTCCAGGGGAAAAAGGAGATGTGTGGGTTGCGGACAGTGCCCCTATCTCTAGGCGCAAGAAGGAGCACCGTGAGAAAGACTTCATCTGCTTGAGATCCTGCACTCCAGGTAGTAGCCTGCTATTTATCACAGATTTTGCACCTTCAAGACACGTGACACATTCCTAATACATCATATAAGAAACATACTGTGTGTTTATGAAAGAGCATCAAAATTATTGCATCTAGTGTGACATATACAGTTTTTGTCACTGAGCAGTTTCTTATTAATACCATGTTGAAATCCTGTTGGAATATTTTTGTTTGCATCAACATGGAGCATGATTTCTTTCTTTCTCCACAGATACTGTGTCATACAGAAATACTAAGACAGGTTCAGTATTCATCCAGACCGTCGTGCAAACACTTAATGAGCATGCCCATGAGGACCACATCGAAGAGCTTTTCAGGAAGGCAAGTACTGGCAAAACAATGACCAGCCTTCAATCCTCATCCGCTATAGTTATATTAAATTAACTGCTTGTGTGCCGTTTTTCTCAGGTATTGAAGACATTTAAGAACAGCTACCCTGACCAGATGCCATGCAAGGATCGGACTACTCTCTCAAGAAAGTTTTATCTCTTTCCAGGACTGTGAATGGAATTCTCAAAAGGATGCACAGCCATTTGGCATGGCACTGGACTGGTCATGATATTGTATCTTTAACACAGTTTTTTTTATTTAACTAGTAATCAGTACCATCATGCTGACTGAAAGAAACATCACATCCAACGTGGAGTCTGCTTTTGAGTGTTGGAGTGTATTCTAATTTTGCACAATTACAGACATCCTGTGAACATTTTATTCTCTAAGTTGTCATATTACAAGAATGTTGTAAACTGTACTGTATTTTGCATTATCTATGCAGATCAAGTTCATGAAAATGTTCAGGTCTTATGTTACGTCCCTAGCTGTTTTTGTGTTCCTGCTGCTTTTCTGTGTATTTTTCACACTCCAGCAGGGGGCTTAATTGCTAGACCAGCCCTATATAAGATGCTGGTTGACGTCACTCTAGAGGCCGGCTCGTTTTTTAGTTCATCACTGAACACTACCGCTGCCACGCCGCGCTTTGTGCTCCGCTTTCCGCTCTCGCCCACACTACGCCCCCACACTACACTACGTCCCCACACTACGCCCCCACACTACACTACGTCCCCACACTACGTCCCCACACTACGCCCCCACACTACACTACGTCCCCACACTACGCCCCCACACTACGTCCCCACGCTACGCCCCCACACTACGTCCCCACGCTACGCCCCCACACTACGTCCCCACGCTACGCCCCCACACTACGTCCCCACACTACGCCCCCACACTACGTCCAGGTCTCCAGTCCCTCTCAGAGTCTTCGTTTTTGGCCTTCTGGCTTCGTTTTTGCGGCCTTCTGGCCTTCACTTGCTATTTTGTTTTGAATATTATTTTTTCCCTTTATATATGCTCTAGTTTAATTATAATAAATTATTGATTATTTTCAAGGTTATCCACCATTGTCTGCTGTGTTTTGCCCTTGCTTTATTTAGTTTTGTTATAGTTCCCTGACCCTAGCAGGGGACATAACACTAACAAAATGTTACAAAAAGTATATTTTATTGGTGGATTTTCTATAAAAATGTAAACTAGATATATCATCATAAAGCAATGTACATAAATGATGCACTGAAAATGATTGTCACAGAGTGTGCTAAAAAAATTAACCACTGTAGTATATAGATTGTTTTAAATAGGAAATTACTTGCATAGATCACTAAGTTTAATAATATCTTTATATTTCTGTGCAGAGGACACACTGCCTGTTCCTGAAATAGTCACTTTTGAATGGTTGGATATGTACTGATAACTCCTCTTTAGCCACATTGTTCAAAACCCTGTCTTGAGTATTTGTATTCTAGAGCAGATTCACTCTCCTGTATGCTTTTCTGCTGTGTGATGCTCAGTGCTACTAAGTCCTGTAATCCAGTGGTTCTTAAACTAGGGGTCGGGACCCCCAGGGGACTGCCAAAAATGTCGGGAAATGATTTGCTTTAAAGACATTTTTCTAAAAGTTTTTAGTCAGAGGCTGCCATTGACATAATGTCTTTGGTCTTGACATAGCCTACCTATGAGAGAAGACATTTTCTGCCTCTGCTTCCAATGCCCATCTCGCAACATTTCGAAACCAAATTCTGCCGGTTAGAGAGAAGGGGGTCGCAAGACTTGGCCCATGTTTTTTGGGGGTTTGCTAGACAAACAGTTTAAGAAACATTGTGGTAATCATGTGAATGTGAATTGTATTGTCATGTAAATAGTTAAAGACTTTATATTATTATTTTTCTGTTTTCATTTCTCAGCCATATGAACTGAATCTGTTGAGAATGGTCATAAAGTGTTAAGGTGACAATATAGTACAAGCAGAAGTCTGATGAGTGTCCAACCGCAGTAAGACATGGCATCATATTGGGACAGCTTGCAGGCACAGAAGGACTACTACACTACAGGCGTGAGGCTGGGAAAGCAGCGCACTCACTCACTGAGCGTACCCTCAGGTTGTGGTACAGTACACACAGGGCTGGTAGCTTTAGCTGTGGGCAGACAGAAACTGTCATGAAGCTGAGACTACGGAGTGGGCTACTGACGTACGAGCGATGTCCAGACTGTAAAAGTGGGTGAAGCTATCTCTCGGAGCCCACTCAAGCAGATCTGTTCTATAGATCAATAGAGCCCAAGAGGCAGCAATGCTCCTTGTGGAGTGGGCTCTCAAGCCTTCTGGGATGATAAATTGAACTTTAATTTGCCATCACTGACTCATCTGCAAAAAAGTCCACACAGAGAGGAAGTTAAAGGCATTTAATGTTGATAGATTACTTAAAAAAAAACGATTCATCTTTTATTGAGACAGTTTCAACCTTTGGTCTGATTTGCTAGTTTGGCAATCTCAATGTGAGAATTGTAAAACTGTCAGAACATCACCAGTAATAAATAGCACTGGGTATGTTTATGAGGTTGGAGCCACACAGAGGGCAAAGGCCATCTTGGCAGACATCACTCCACTCCGCTCTGCCATATCAGAGAGGAGGTGTGCTTTACTTAGTCAGGCCAAATCAAAGAAATACCTGAGATCATTTGTCCCATCAGCGGTTGAGTTTCTGAACAAGCTGCAGGTGAAGTTGCTCTTACTGTATTCATTTGTAAAGGAACATATGAATTTCAGTGCAAGTACAATTGCATGAACTTATGTCCTTATTTATTATTTCATGTTTTACCTGATTCTGTGTACTGGTGCTGACTGTTGAATAAAAACATACATTTGCATGTCGGCTATGTATGATGCTAGTAATTATCATTAAAAAATTACTTTTAACATGACAAAAACAAATGTGTGAAAATGTGTTATTTGAGAATAAATATGGGTGGAACATATACAGTATGTAGGGTAACAAATAAACAATTGTTTTGGGCAATTGTTTCATCAAATGAAAACATTCCATCCTTGGTATCATATTAATTTAACAATGTTTTATCCAAACTGTACATTTTTACCAATGTAGCATTACAGTTCTAGATATCCCACATGTATGTCTTAAGGTAATAGAAAACCCCATTTAGATAGATAAATAGATAGATAGATACTTTATTGCTACACAACAATGTTTTTTTGTTACAGAGGGATTTAGCTTAATCCAGTGAAGAAGAAAAGAAAAATCCAAAATAAAAATAAATTAAAGGAAGTACATTGTTACAGTTTTGTAGTGTTCAGGAGTCTTACTGCTGAAGGGAAGAAGCTATTTTTGAAACGTGTAGTTTCAGTTCTTATGGACCTGTAGCGTCTTCCAGTTTATCTTCCATTTTTAAAAACTTAGCCACTGGAGACATGTGACATCTCTCTTTTTGAAGTAGGTTATTGAAAGAGAACTTCAGATGAGAGAGTCTCTCATCATCGAATCATGGACAAGAAGGTCAACGTTGATTACAAGAAGATGCAACATCAGGAGCACTAAAAAAGATATGATCCAGCCCATCCAACTCTGAAATGTATGAAAAGGAGAGATGATATAAGCAAGTATCATACATTATATCTTACCTCTACAGTAGCAGGTCTTATGTGTACAGCAAGTAGCCTGCTCATCAAAATGTCATGTAACACGTCATGCTGAAGACAACATGTGTTATGTTGAAGCATTTATCATGTTAAAGCAAGCACTATGTTAAAATGGCCATCGTTTCTAATCATGTTTCTAATGTGTGGTGTTTTTTTTTACACATAACCCAACTCGACTTTCAACACAATATGTGGGCCTCTTAAATATATCTCTTACCATTTATTTAATCTGCAGGTATTATCAAAATGTAGGAAACTGAACATTTGTTATTTATAATGAAACATTTGAGCAGTACAAGAAACCAAAGGAAGAAACAGCCCAAATTTGTATTAGGCCTATTGCCATGCCAACCCTATGAAAACAATTTCTATATCTTGTATGCCAACTATACCTTAATTTTAGTGTTTGTTTATGGTAATTTACCTCTTTGTGTAATTTTCAGATCTGGGTAATGACCCGGACTCCTTGAGGGCAAAAGTCTTGTGATCATGCAGTCACACCGCAGTCTCTCACGGCCTGGTGCTGCAGTCTACTGGACCAGGTATGGCTGGAACACTCTGGTCCTTATTCAGTTTAATCAGCACCAGCAACTTGATTATGGAAAATTCAAACTGAGAGTTCAGGACCTGGGGTTATTCCTCTGTCCAATTCTTCATAAAACTATTCCTTCCCAGGGTCAGTACAAGTTCATCAGCCCTGCCTTGAAGGACAGCACACTGGAGAAGTGTGGAGCTGACTGCCCTACAAGGAACTCTGTCGGCTCACCATCTTGACAGTAGAGGAGCAGAGCCATTTTGAGGAGACCATGGCCATAGTGATTGCAGCTGGGTACTGTGAGTACAAATCAGTAAGGACAGCTTTTGGTTTCACTCATCTATCAGCTATCTATGAACGTGGTTTAAAAGTTTTACATACTGTATTATGTTGGATATTTTTAACAAATGCTCTTTTATATATCCACTGTTAGTGTCCTGGGTGCCAGTCCTATGAGGAAAGGGTGGACCTGACCAATTAGGCTTTGCACCGCCCCACCTGCCCTGCCAGAAAGCAAGGAACATTTCCACTTCTGTTGGGCTAGTATCTCACACTGATCCCTGCAGCAACGTGCACTGTGCTGATGTGCTGCTACATAGTTCTCCAGGAAGTTCAGGACGCGGTGTGTCTGTCCATCCATGCCTGTCCGATCTGCGGCCTCCTGATGGAGCACAATGGTACGGGCTGCAAGAACCTAATTTCTTGCTGTCCACCAACAGCGTTGTGGGAAAGAACTTTTTGACGTTTTGACAAATGACATCATACTGTAGTTGGGTTGACTCTTTAATCTAATCTTAATGGTCTAATCTTCAATTCTAGGATGTATCTGCATGGTTGGTGACAGTTATTTAAGTCAATTTCAAAAGGTTTCAAGGTTCCTCATAATTTTGAATGTTCCATTGACTGAAATTATTTCTGTGACTGTGACTATGGGTTCTGAACTTTGTATGTTATTGTAATAGTGTTATTATATATCTAATGATATCAATTAAGTAATATTAAATAATAAGTGTAATTTTGTAAATTTTACATTTTGACTTTTTTCCTTATGGTGAAATTGTGCATTGTTCAGCCACAGTTACTGCTATTGCTTACTATGTGAGAAACGGTCATGTTCCCCTTATCAACAAGCAGATGGGATGATATACATTCTTTTACTATTTCATAAAAAATGTGCTCATTTTGAATAATTTGAATACCAACAGTTGGGCTGGGGCAACAAAAGACTGGAAAAGTTGTGTAATGGTAAAGTAAACACAAGGAGGAACATTTCACAACTAATTACAATAACTGGCATCATGGTTGAGTGTCAGCAATATAGGCGCGCTCACTCACATACTTTATAATGAAGTATTTTGGGTGTGAGTTAAAAATGTCAATATGGAAGTGGAGGAAAGATTTATTGCACCATGCCCAAAGACGCGTCTGTGGGCATGGTGCAATAAATATTTTTTAAAAATAACATACAAGAGAGTGCGGTTTCCTCCACTTCCATCATGGTTGAGTGTCATACAGCGCCCAGCCAGCCATTAGCCAGCACTAACATCTAGGCTGACCTGACGCTATTTCTTGCTTGTTTGTCATTGCGTTATGAACCTATGTTCTAAGGGAGAGAGCAGTCACCCCACCCAGCCTTGAACCGGGGTGTCTTGACTCTTGGACACCAAACCTGCAGCTTGACCGACTCCTTCCATCCCAGGGTGCCCCAAACACTAGTTCACCCATCATCTTCTACAGTGTCCCAATTCTTTTGGAAACTGGATTGTACATTAGTCAGTTCACTAAATAAAACTTTAATTGCAGCGATACATGCTGATTTTGTCCAAATTCATTACAGATTTGACTATATTATTTCACATAATAGGTTACAGCATATCATAGCCTATTTTATTGATTGATGGAGTGGCTAGTGCAAAAGCCTATATTTTCACTAAAATATGAAACTCTTTTCTATTTTTAACATAATTTTATTTGCACTGTACTTTTAGCAAAGCACAAGACATGCTCAGCGTTTCAGAATAAAGATGCCTGTACAATATATGTATAGCATGACTCAGAAATTTGACAGAAATGTTTTTGAACACAGTATTAAAGTATTTTATAATAAGTCTCATCACTACTAGTGCCTTCATGTTTTGTGTTCTTGACTGGATGTTGCATGTCTGAGGCAGATGTGCCCAAAGAGACTGTACCAACATTCCGCGTTACCTTCAAAAGATTATGTTGGTACGGTCCAGACCTCTGGGATCTCCTCCTCTGCTTAGATACCTTCATCTTTGTTGGCATGACAAGATGAGGTGAATGGTGTGAATGGTCAATTTGCTGTGTCAAAACATTGTCAGGTGTGTAGGTTTGTTTTTCGGAAGCTGTGTTGTTCTTAATTTCCTCAAGCATCTGACGAAAGAGGAGAAAGAAATATATCTTTCAGGTTAGACTTAGTCTAGTCCTCAGTTGATTTAACTGTTGCTGAAGTGGTAATAAAATATATTTGCAAAGAGGTTAGTCCATGGAGGAAGTGTTAAATCAGTGCTTGCTATAATCCAAACATATTTAATTTTATTGTTATTGTTGTTGCTTTGGATGAAAGCATCTGCTAAGTAAACATAAACAAAATTTTCCATAAATAATTAGTTAGTGTACACGTTTCACCTCTTCTGCTGTTGCGGTCTCGAGGGATTCCACAGGACTGCTCTTCATGTTGGTTTCTTCTTGCTGAGGAGATGACAAATCTCCTAAAAAACAAAAACACAATAATCTCTTTCTGTAAAATATAATAGAACTATGACTATAGTTTCACTGCACAGTACAGTGGGAATAAGTACAGTAGATGATTCAGCACATTTCCTTCTATTTCATCCATTGAATCCATATGTTTGGCCTATGAAGGGAGTGTTTGACTATACTCACTTTTCCTGTACACAATCATGTATGCAGTCCTTGACCTGCAAAAATTGAAATGGCAACTTCACAAACAATGAATAAACAGCATTACTGCCTAAAGCTTATTTATTTCTCTGAATAATTTGAATACCTTTCTAAGAAGTCTGTGTCTGCGATCTGTTGAAAAAACAACATCAACAACTTTTGCTTTAAGCAATTCTGGCTAAGAATGGGTATTTTATGGGTAATGTCAAAGATGCCATTCACGTATTATAAATCAGCATATCATTAATAGGAGTTTGAAGGTAGTCGTTATTTTAAAGTAGAAGAATTACATGGTCTTATGGATGTCCCTCATGGTCCCACTCCTTTACAATAGCAACATACTGTAGGCTACATTATATCCTGCACTCCTACAACTATCAATGGAGTAAAGTGATGCAAACCTTTGCCACGTGAGAGTCATCAAAGGAATACCAGTTATTATTCTCAGAAGACTTAATGTTGGCCCAGTAGTGTCCACTTCCATACACACCACTGTGGTTGATGACGCCATACAGGTCATATGTGCAACTCTAGGTTGAATATACAAGCACAACAAGGTTGTTCACAGAGCAAATGATGAAATGATGATTAATCAGTTATCCATATCTGCCTTGCTCTTCAAGATCGGGAGAAAGTGTATACTTTCAAAATAAAAAATCAGGAATTTTATGAATTTAAAGGTGCCACGTGTAATGTCCGCCAAAAAATCAATTCATACTCCACATTCCATAAAAGATGGGGGCAGTATACCTCCAGAAAGTGAGTTGGTCTACCCTAGAGTAACAACCGAGAAACGTGTATTGCAGTTTGGCTGGCAGTTACAGTATGTTGCCCACATACCACCTCCCATGGCCGAAACTGGTATTATGACACCTGTTGGGCTGTGGCTAGTAATGTAGCATGCTAATTCAGGTTGATATCTCTGCAGCACTATACCTTGTTATTTTTTTAATGACATCATCACCCTTATTTTTTCTCATTCTTTTGATGCGTGTAGCTCATTTTTTGGATATTTTTACCTCAATTCTTACACATGGCACATTTAAAATCTATGGTATTGGACATGCAATCAGTCAAATTATCACCTCAAAGTAGTCCAGAGTAGGGGGGATGTCCACAGGGCAGCAGTTCTTCTGATATCCCATTGTCATGTAGTCAAAGTAAAAGCGCTTGAGGTGCAGATTCAGTATCGTGGGATACTTCTGAACACTGAAACTCTGTAGGAAGAAAGACATTCATCACTGAGCCTGAACTAACAACTAATACAAATCCTTACTGCATATAACAAATATATAATATTTAGATCATCAACTGATATCGTATCTGTTGGGACATAGGTATTAGAGTGGTAGAATCACCACGGTTAAGAGGCTGGAAAAGCTTGGGTGGTAATTCGTATCAAATTGTCAGTTGACAAAGTATATAATTGTTTATGACCCAAATTTAACTTTATGTTAAAAACTTTTAACACAATTAAATTAATGTATGAACATCTAAATACTGTGTGATTTATTCTGGCAGTTAAATGTACACTCACAATTTCAGTGTCTGTTTTCTCATCACAGTCATCACAGTACATCCAGTCGTCCTCATCAAACCTTGTGGTTTTAAAGAAGGCTTGAAGACCGTTGACCTACAATAGCCATGCTAGGTCAATTATGTGCCAGTGTGTTACATGTTAGCAACTCAAAATATAAAAAATAATATGTTTGCTATATTGCTGATAGTAGGTATAATATAACTTTCCATTTTTGACAAGCTAATGAAAAGTTAAGTTACTCTTACCACATTGAAAACGTCATTATGTTCAGCATCAATGGAGAGTGGAAGTGAAAAAAAATTGTTATCTTCATGACATGCGTCATGATTTCTCTTCAGGCACCTCAGTGTTTTTTGCCATCTTCCCTCATAGACCTAAATGTGTTCACGAGAAGAAAATCTTTAAAAACACATAGACAAGGGTTACTGTAGATATTTACATTTATGTAAAAATGGTTGTGTAAAAGTACCTGGGAGACATCCTGTGATACGGCACTCAAGATTTTCTCAAACCACTCCACCGCATCTTGCTGTTTACAAACTAACATCAAAACATAGTCATCTCAATGAATTAACAACTTCAACGACGTCAGTGACAAACTAAAGAATGTTTGAATTTCACTCACCGTTTTCAATGGAGAGACTTCTAGTTATGTTGACAGGAGACACGCAATCACTTTTTAGATCTTTAAATAGTTGTTGCAGATGGTAAAATACCTGATCATTTGAAAGAATCTGGGAACTACAGAGTGATAAGACCATCATGTAAACAACAGCCATCTCAATATTGTGTGCAGTGCAGCCATACAGGAATTGCATTATTCTTTTTTACCTTTCTACTGCCTGTCGGAACTCTTTGGTCATAAAGAGAACCTGCAAAGCTGAGTTCAGATAGCAGGTTGCTCCTTGATTTTTCAAGCCGTTGTACACAACTGTCAACCGAGATCACTAATTACTTTCAATAAGACATGTTTGTGGCAAGATGTAAATCAAAATTGAGATGATGCAAGTACCTACTAAAACATTGGGATACTAGATAACATATAGGGCCCTATATCGGTGATTTAAAACACATGGTCATGGCGAATAGCTTTGAGGTTTGTCCAGTCCACATTGGGGGTGGTTTTGTTATCAAACGTTATCAAACTTCGGGCATCTGGCGCAAAAAGGGGGTTCTTATGTTTCTTAATCAGTCATTGGTATGTTTTGGGCGAAACATCCTTTAAACCAATGAGAGTGACATTTGTCAGCAATTTCAACAACAACGTCAAACAGCGCATCTGTATTTTGATGGTAAGATAGCGATTTTTAGATTCTGCGCCAGACCACACCTTAGTTTGTTAATTGCCACAGCCCTGAGCACACTGTTCAATAAAAGAGACGTGCATGGCGGAAAATCCAAGCGTAAGATAGGAATACGCTTTGATACGTTTTTGAGTTTTAGATCGTCAAGATAGAGCCCATGATATGCATTGTTCTATTATGAATTATTTCATGTTGTGCATGATAAATACCTTCCTGTGTATTCTCTTTGGGGGTCCCATTTTTTTTTGAATGAAGGTAAAAGTATAAAATATCCTCCTCAGTATTAATTACTTCCTTTGCAGAACTGAAAAAAGTTTTCAGGTTCTCAGACAGTTGCCCTGTATGTGCACAAAGATGGGCTGATCATGCGTTCTTTATTATGCAATGTGGCCTAGAGAGACTGTTCCAACTATTCTGTGTTCTGACATTTATATTGTGAATTGTTTAGTCCGGTAATGTGACAACTTATCAGGTAGCCTACAGTAGCCTATATTCCTGTCCCTGCAGCATGCAGCTACCTAATTTATTCAGTAGATGGTGACACTTGACTTGGCACTTGAGTTTCTTTGTTGTCATTGGCAACTGTACCTCACACAAACGTCCTTGACCTGTTGTGTTCCCAGGGGTTGTTCTTGGGGCCACTATTATTCAACCTCTATGTGCTCCCACTTGGACAAACCATCAAAAATAATTTGATTTCCTATCATAGCTGTGCTGATGACACCCAACTTTACTTAGCTCTGTTGCCTAATGACTATGGTCCCTATGATCTCTTTGTCAGTGCATTGACAAATAAACTAAAGTAGGCTAATCATATTTGGTAAAAAGGAGGAACGAATTAAGGTTGCCACTCTCCTTGACATAAAAGGGCTTAAAGCAAAGGATACTATTACAAATCATGGTGTCTTAATTGACAGTGATTAAAATAACTAATTTGGGGCAGCTGTGGCCCACTGGTTAGCACTCTGGACTTGTAACCGGAGGGTTGCCGGTTCAAGCCCCGACCAGTGGGCCATGGCTGAAGTGCCCTTGAGCAAGGCAGGCAGCTCACTGCGCCGGGATTAGTGTGTGCAGAGTTAAATGCAGAGACCAAATTTCCCTAATGGGATCAAAAAAGTATATATACTTATACTAACACAAAAGCTAAACTAAATCAGCTTTTTACCACCTCAAAAACCCTGCCAATTGTAGAGGTCTTATGTTAAAACATTTTAGCGAAACTTATCCATGCATTCATCTCCAGCAGGGTTGACTACTGCTATGGGCTTTTCACAGGCCTTCTTAAAAAGACTGTCAAACAACTTCAGATGATACAAAATACAGCAGCTAGGGTTTTCATAAAAAACTAAAAAAAACTGACCACATTACTCCAATACTGAAGTCCCTGCATTGGCTTCCAGTAAGTCACAGAATTGACTTTAAAGTGCTCCTGCTTGTTTATAAATCACCAAATGGAACGGGTCCTAATAATAATAATTCAGCAGTACACACCTTCCAGAACTCTCAGGTCTCAGGATAAATACTTGCTGCTGTTAGAACTAAACAGGGTAGTTGCTATGCAATTTAGCTCTGGAAACAACTTTCGGATGATATCAAAGTTGTGTCAAATGCTCTCTCTGTAAATCAGAGTGCTCATCCTTCATTTTACTGTTTATGCCAAAACGTGAGAATTGTCATGAAAAGGAATGCTGGTTGTGTGGGCGTAGAAAATCCAAGGCGGACAGCAGTTTTGTCACAGTATTAATAACGTATTGAATTGAATTGAAATGTAATTTGCTGCCGCTAGGGTGCATCTAGATTTCTAGGCTAGCTGTTAGTCAGAGTGTCCATCATTCCTTTTATTGTTTATGCCAAAATATGAGAACCTGTGTGAGTTTCATAAAGGGCATCCCAGCTAACACATGACGTTGCAGCAACGTCGCCATAAAGTTGTCATTTGGTCACCACAACATTACCTTCTAGCTACATTGCAAGACAATGTTGTCACTTGGTACTATTAGTGACATTGCAGCGACGTCGTGACCTGGTCAGTTGATGATGTTGCCATTTGGTACCGTGAAGAACGGTGCCACAACATTGTGATCAAGTCAACATTTTACCTATTGGTCGGGGATCGAACCAGCAACCCTTCGGTTTCAAGTCTTAACCAGTAGGCCATGACTGCCCCAAATTAGTTAGAAATATCCACCATAATGTTTTCAGATGTACAGTATATGGGGAAATGTATTGGTAATATTTGTAAAGATATATGTACATATATGTTTTAACATTTATGCACAATGTACATATATGAGACCATGCACATACAATGTATGCACAGTACATATATGGTGATATATACAGTATATGTACGGTACATGTAACATCTAAAATATATGAATATTTACAGTTTGTCTCAGTTGCTAAAACACTAAAACCCATTGGCTGAAGAAACTCATTAAGCTAATTGTTCAGTCTGTTGTCAATACCTTAAACCATTTCACATGGTAAAACACAATTTGCAGATCTCACTTACAACTTTTAGCAAAACTTTGAACACTCATTCTCAAAACACATTCTGCACTCTAATGCTCATGTATCCTGTCAGACTCTCTGTTTGTGGTTTGTCCTCCTAGTGTTTTGTCTATTTGTCCCCCTCTGCAGGAGCTGTTGTGTACCACTGCTGTCGGTCTGAGTCTCCGCCCTTCCTCTGTCTGCTCCTGGTTCTCACCTGCTTCCACTGGTGTCTCTGATCTGCCTACCAATCAGCGTCAATCAGCCTGCATCTGATCGTAATTTCAGCTGGCTTTAAAATCCCCATTACCAGTCTGCCTCCCTGTCAGAATGTTCCGTCTTCTCGTAGCAGTTCTCGAGTGCTGCCTGCCTGACTGTGAGTTTTTGCCTGCCTGGTTTTGACCTCTGCCTGATTTTCATCGACTGTGTTCTCTGCCTGAAGATTTAGTACTTTTGCCAGTTTTTTCTGTTTTTTGCCTGCCTGTGTTTTGTTGCCGGTGAATGAAGACTGGCCTACTGCCGTGAAGGAGGATTGACTTTTGTGTTTCACCTGCACCCTCTCTGCAGTGTCCAGTTGCATGTGCCCTGTTCTCCTGCTGGGGTTTTGCCTTCTACGACTGTTTCTTCCTGAACTGTTTTTTTGTGCTTTTTCTGAAGACTGCTTTCTGTTGAAGATTTGGCCCAGTGTGTTCCCTGTGGATTACTCTCAGGACTGTGGAAGCTCTGTTTTTTTGTCTCTGTTAATAAATCTAATTCTGGGTGTTTGTCATATCTGAACCTGAGTCCCACTCTCTGAAAACGTGACATATCCATACTGGTAAGTTGCAAAAATGAAATGGAAATTGACATACACATGTCATCTATTAAACACAACCACTCGACGTTGATTTCACTTGTTTCAAATGATGTGACAAAACCAATTTAAGCCCGTTCAGAGAGCAAACAGGTTGTTGAAGGTGGGAATGAGAATGGATGGAAGAAACCGTGAGAGGACAAATGCATATGCAAGGTGGGGGACGAGGATGAAGGGGAGGAGGGCAAGAAAGAGGATTTTTATTGGACACTGTAGTACAGTGCATTGTATGCTGTATACTGTCAACTTTCAGTGCACTAATGTTGTGGCAATGTATTTTTGGTCATTCAATTACATTGTAGCAATGTACTGGCAACGTAACTGTGCTAGCTGGGATGCTTTGTGTGGCTTAATAAAGGCAGACAGAGGTTTTGTCACAGTACTAACCTGTTGAGAGAATGTCTGATGCAAGGATTGTTCACTTTGTTGGGTTAGCTGGTCTATAGCTAAATTTAATACAACAGCCTACTGGATGTATGAGGAAGCATATGATTAAGTTGTTGGCTGTGTTCCAGTAATTTTCCACTCTGTCTTTTAATTATTCTATGTTGTCTTTTATGTCTTTTAACTATTCTATTTTATGTAGCCTACTTTACTTTTGAAACATTTTTGAACTACTGCATTTTTATGCTTGTGTTGCCATACTCTTTGCTCTTGTTTATGTAAAGCACATTGAATTACCCTTGTATGAAATGTGCTATATAAATAAATTACCTTGCCTTGTGCTTTTTCTACAAATAAAGATAATGGTGATGGCATTCAGTTGTAACTAGTGGTTAGGCCTAAATCATTGAAACTCACAGTTCTGGACATGTAGGCCTAAACACCGGACACCTGAAATTCAAATAGAAAAATAGAGGAAAATACAGCATTTAACATGAAAATAAAATAGCCTAGCATAGGTCTACCATAAAACTAAATTCCAATAGGCTACAAGTCTTCATTCCTCCAGGTCACTTACCTTCTGTGTGCTTTGACAGAGGCACTGATTTCAAGTCTGCTTTCATATCCATTAATATTCTAATATTATTTGCGAGCTTTAAAATACGATGCACATAGGCAACAACAGACAACATGTATGCCTTTGACAAACCTTTGACTAGGTTAGCTGATTTCTGCAACACGTTAATATTTTCCACTGTAGCCTACACCGTATCAACACAACAATCCTGATTTAATTGTTGTTGAATGGAAATAGCGACATGTAGCCTACTGTAGGCCTAATTGCCACAAGCGAAGCTTAACTTAAACTCGGATGTAGCCTACCATTCCATCTCGCAGCAGCCAAAGGTAGCCTGTGACAAAACACAGATATGGAGCTATAAGTAAAACTGAAACCTACTTGCTATAGTCAACGCCCATTGTCCTACGAGTTCACCCCCACCCCACCCCGTTGAATGAGTGACAGTCAACTATTGTCAACAGGCTAGCTCTTTTGAAGCATCAGATGTCTCCTTCAGATAGCCTACCTGTTTTGCTTGCGGGCTTCACTGAATTGTCAGAGCCATTGACTTTTTACACTTCAACTTGTGAATGTGATGAAAGAAAGAAAAAAAAAAACAATAACATAGAATATAAAGCAAACAAAATACAAGCTTTTGAAATAGAAGGACATTACATGGCAAAAGTATTTTTGTTCAGTGACATAAATTAACTTACTCATTAACACTCATTAACTGTGCACATAGAATTAGACATTCATCACTAAACACCCAGATGAGAAGCAGCTTTATTCTATCCCCATATTCATTCCCATATACGTTTCTGGACATTTTTAGACAAAGACAAAGGATTAAATGGCCCAGTCTTTGCCAAAACAACGTAGGCCTGCAATAAATATTTTATAATATAACATGACACACACAGTACTACATTTGTAACCAGGGGACTTTACAGTGGGTCCATGTGTCCATCTTCCAAGCAAGCATAGTATGCACAAGCATGGATTTATCCTTTATTCCATGGTCAGACAGTTTGTCATTGTCCTCCAACTGATCGGGTCCATACAGAACCCAAAGCTCAGAAGGATCTAACAAGAAGCATTTGATTGTGTAAGTGAATAGGGTTGCATTTATCACTATACATGCATACGTTCATGTATATTCATTTGTTGACTAAGAAACACATAATTAAAAAGAAAACAGTGCTTAATGGCCATTATATGTTTCCTGGCAGCTTGTCAATAAGTTTCTCTATTAGTTTCACTTTCTTTTACTAAAGTTCCAGACAAAGGTTGATCAACACATAAAAAGGGTGTGCCATTCGTTGCCTTGGTGTTTGCATTATTGTGAGAGAGGCCTCAAGAAATTTGTATAGGATTTATAAAACTACAGTTTTTTTTTGTTCCCCTTACAATGCAATCTTGCCAATGCCAAGTTGATGAGTACCATTTATATTTGGTAGATAAAACATTTAAATTTTAAAATGAATCACAAATACTCAGAGACTCATTTAATCTTAATTGCATGTGTTATACTGTTATATTGATGAAATAAAAATGTCCCACTGGGACTTTCAGGGGAATACCGTCGAAGAATGACACCAATATTTTCTTTACAACAACAACAACAACCACCCTTTTCAACATTAAAATCATCCAGTGTGTAAAAGGTGTAAAGTTCACAATGCTATCCAATAAATATGACAATAAAACATTTTAAAATAAGATAAGGGACATTGTGTGGCGTCCTCCAAGTTTTGCAATATGTTGCTATCTGTATGTATTATCTCCCTGTAACTATAATCAGAAGATTTTTATCTTGAAAGTTTGATAAAAAAAAAAAACAAAAAAAAAATTCCCCAGCAATTTACCAGGAACTAATCTGTGTTTTGTCAGCAGAGAAACAAAAGTGAATTAGGTTGACAGAAAATACACTACTGGCATTGTGTTCTGGCATTGCATTTTAGCGCTGAACAGATCGACAACTGTATCTCAAGATGTCAACAAAGAAGAGCAGCAAAGAAGTGGTTATGATCCATCAGACACCACATTCAGATTTGTCACAAGACCAGACGATATCAGTAAGTCAATGATTCAGTTCTTCTGGTTACTGTTTTTAACTGTAATGTAAAATAGGAGACAGCAAGTGTTGTGTAGGTGGTGAGTGTTGTTGTATCCCTCACCTGACAGCTCTGGATGATGACCCCGACTCCTTGAGGGCTGAGATGTCCTGTGGCCATGCAGTCACACCGCAGTCTCTCACGGCCTGGTGCCGCAGCCTACTGGACCAGGTACTACTTTTTCAGGTCACACAAGTTTATTAAGGGTTTTAATGAAGGTAGGTATGTACTGTATATTGGGACGGTGGTAGTGTAGTGGTTAAGGAGCTGGGCTAGCGTGCAGTAGCCTGAAAGTTGTCGGTTCAATTCCCAGCTTCCACCGTTGTGCCCTTGAGCAAGGCACTTAAAGGAATTATCCGTAGTAGAGTAAAAATAGAGTAAAATGTACTTTAGATCAATTTACGGATGATTGGGAGTACATATGTTAAGCAGAGCCGGACAGTAACGGAGTACATTTACTTGAGTACAATTTTGAGGGATCTGTACTTTACTCGAGTATAATTTTTGGGGAGTACTCATGACTTTACTCAAGTACATTTGAGAGGCAAATATTGTACTCTTTACTCCACTACATTTCTATCCATAACCGTGAGTACCCGTTACTTCTTCTAAAAAAAAGGAAAAAAGAAAAATCTCGGAAACCTTCAATTTGTTGTTTTCCTCTCAAACGTGATTGGATTGTGCAGGCGCCATTGATTGGGACAGCCTATCAGCAATCACCTTCAGCTTTCCGCCAAAGTCAACTCCATGGTCAGATTTAGATAAGAGACTAAACCATGGACGAAACAATGGATGAAGACGCAGCAGGTCCATCCCGGGAATGTGCCAACCTGTGGCCCCACCTCGCCAGACTATTTCAATTTTCTGAACAAGTTAATGATAGTTTTCAAATTGTTTTGAAAGTGTTTCAATTACAAAATAGTATTTTGTATTTGAAATACGTATTTTATATACATGTATTAGAAATACTGCCCATCCCTGGTAAAAAAAATGGTAAAAAGATAAAAATGACTTGATTTTACTTTCAATTCCTTTTACATTCTCCAAGGTATTAACATTAACATTTTCAATAACTCCATGTAGGACGTTTCTATACATAAATGTAAGCACTGTGGCAGTAGTAATGCAATATTTAAAAAATGTAGGCTACTCTTGTACTCTTTTTTTTTAAAACAAGTACTTCAGTAATTTTACTTAAGTAGACTGTTGTACTTTTACTTGTACTTGAGTAAAATTTAGCAAAGGGTATCTGTACTTTTACTCAAGTAATGAAGCTGTGTACTCTGTCCGCCTCTGACGTTGAGTTGACATCAAAATCATGTCATTCGGATGTGTTTTGAGAAAGTTCGATTTTACCGTTTTTATTCAAAACTCGTTAGGGACCCTCTAGTCAAAACTCGTTAGGGACCCTCTACTCACTACCACGTAAGTGTAATGTTGTTTGGAACTGTAGAAGAGGTATAAAAGTAGCGTTTTGTAGCGGCGAAAAGACATGCCCGGGTCACTTCCAGGCTAACGAGTTTTGACTAAAAACGGTAAAATCGAACTTTCTCAAAACACATCCGAATGACATGATTTTGATGTCAACTCAACGTATGTACTCCCAATCATCTGTAAATTGATCTAAAGTGCATTTTACTCTGGATAATTCTTTTAACCCCAAGTTGCTCCGGGGACAATGTCATCCCTTGTAATATAGCTGACATATGTAAGTCACTTTGGTCAAGAAGTGTCTGCTAAATGTAATGTAATGTAATCTAAATGTAATGTAATGTGTCTACCCAATCAGTAACGTTGCATAGTGCAATATAAAGCATTTCTGATGTACATTGGCAATGTTAAATATTTATTTTTTCCCTATTGTAAGTCAGTGTTGCACCAAGAGCTTGAAGCTGTCATTTTAAAGTAAAACAACAGTGCATTAGGTTGCTTTATGTTATATGAGTATTATAATAAGAGTAGGCCTACATGCTGTTGCTGGCCACTAGTCAATTCGTAGCCTAGAAATCTAGACGCACCCTAGCCTGTACGTGTAGTATCAAACCATAGGGATTTCTATTGGCTGACGCCGTGGACGTCATCCAATCACAGCGCTCTATTTTGTTAGAGAGTCTTAAGGCGGGCTTAACAGGATAACGACAGTCCTGCGACGGTGAACAACAAGGAAGGTGGCTATGGCGAACGAAGAGCGGTTGTTTGAATCGGCGTTGGCGTCAACTTTGGAGGAGTTGGACTTGTGCTTTTCTTTGAAAGTTGAGCAACACAATGCACTTAGGTGATTCCTTTCGAAGAAGGATGTATTTGCCATTTTGCAGACCGGATACAGATATGGTCGTAGCGCTGGCCTATTGCATGCCTAGGCAGTTTGAAAGACAATTCTCTGCCCGCCCCTTGGATTAAGCGAGGTGGATGGTTCGATTCCAGACTATACATTTCAATGATATAGGATGGCCCACCAGGCTAGTCAATTCGTTTACACGCATTACAGTGGAATGACAAGCTGTTAATGTGCACAAGTAGGGCCTAGTGTTTATAAGCCTTATAACAGAAGTTTTTATCTCATGCAGGGGCAATATAAATTCACTTGTCCTGCACTGAAGGCAGGCACCACAATGGAGAAGTGTGGGGAGGAATGGTCCTACACAGAGATGCGTAAGCTGGCTGTGCTGACAGCAGAAGAGCAGGCTCACTTTGAGGAGACCATGGCTATGCTGGCTGCTGCTGAGTATTGTGAGTTCAAAACAGTAAGTGCCACCTACATGCTGACCGTACAGAGCAGGACTTGAAAAGCTATAGCTACATGCGTTATTACATGCCATTGAATATGAATATGTTTGTTTTAGCACATGCCCACATAGTCAATTACGCCTAATTATAAAATTCTTAATGTGCTGTGAAGTGTGAAATTGACCTCTTGATTAAACTTGTTTACCTGTTCACTAGTGTCCTGGCTGTCAGTCATTTGTGGAAAGGCAAGACCTGACCAACCTGTCTGTGCACTGCAAAATCTGCACCACGCAGACCAGAGAAGTCTATGATTTCTGCTGGCAGTGTCTGCGGAGGTGGCGGGGACGTGCACCTAGAGTTGACAAGTGTGACAACGAGGGGTGCGTCAACCAAGACGTGGAGAGGCTGGCCAAGTGTAACCTGCTGACTCTCGAAGAAGTGCAAAATGTGCGAGTCCCATCCATGCGCGCCTGTCCCACATGTGGCAACATCGTGGAGCACAATGGAGCAGGGTGTAAAAACATCATATGCAATCGGTGTCAGATTGAGTTCTGCTTTTCCTGCTTGAAACTCAAACCTGATTGTCTGATCACCAGCAGTTACTTCCTGCCATGTGCTGATGGTGTGGCTGACCGCCAGACCAGTATCCCATCAATAATGGAAAGTGTGGCAGCTGTTGCGGGCCAACCTGAATGATACATATCAGTACATAGGCTATCAAGCTTTAGTACACTTCCTTCATCTACTACATGCATATGCTGTTTTTATTTGTATGTAAAATATTAAATATACAGTAGCCTAGGTACCGACACACTCAAACTACAAACTCTTTCTCTCTCCCACACCAACTCAATTACTCACTCACACACACGCGCACACACACACACACACACACACAGAGAGAGAGATATGAGGAGATGTAGACACTTGTCTTATACCTGTCTGTGTAATAGCCAATAAACATGCAGTGTTAAATTAAGTTCAGGTGTTAAGATTTGTTTGTGTAGCCTGATTCATGGTATTCAGAATAACATCATTATGCTAATATCACACAGATACACACATGCAGAGAGAGAGAGAGAGAGAGCACTGTAATATGTTGCATCTGATTTTTCTAACCAAGTGGTTCTCAAAGTTGGGTCTGGGGGCCCAAGACCCATAGCCAAGAGGTCTGCAAAATAATTTGCTTTAAATGATAAAATTGATATTTGTGCATTCAAGGCTGGTCAGTCTGAAAACAAGTCCTTATAACTAGCTTGTTGGATGATACAATAATTTCCTGTGTATTAGCTGCATTGTGTATTAATCGCAGGACAGTGTTTTATGCTAGTTAAGAAAAAACAAAACCATATTAATACCATAGTATTAACCTCATAGCTGAAGAAATTTTGCAAAATTAATGTATAAACCGTGGCTAATAGCTGGGAAATTACAGTAATATCTTGTATTGAGTGTAATAGTTACTTACTTTACTTAGCTCTGTCACCAAACGACTATGGTCCCCTTGAATCTACTGTATGTGTCAGTGTATAGAACAAATCAACACCTGGATGTCTCAACATTTTCTTCAGCTGAACAAAGAAAAAACTGAAGTAATTATATTTGGTAAAAAGGAGGAAAGACTTAGGGTTGCCACTCTAAAAATCTTGGTGTATTGACAGTGATCTAAATTTCAACAGCCACATGAAAGCGATAACTAAATCAGCTTTTTACCACCTCAAAAATATTGCCAAACTTAGAGGGCTAATGTCAAAACATGACTTAGAAAAACTCATTCATGCATTTATCTCCGGGAGGGTTGATTACTGCAATGGACTGTTCACAGGCCTTCCTAAAAAGACTATTAAACAGCTTCAGGTGATACAAAAAGCAGCAGCTAGGATTCTAAGAAAAACTAAAAGAACTGACTACATTACTCCAATTCCCTGCACTGGCTTCCAGTAAGTCACAGCATTGACTTTAAAGCATCAGTAAATGGAGCAGGACCTAAATACCTATCAGACATTCTTCAGTAGTACACACCTTCTCGTCCTCTCAGGTCCCAGGTAAAAATTCTGTTAGTAAAACCTACTCTTAGAACTAAACATGGTGAAGCAGCTTTTAGCTGCTATGCGGCTCAGCTCTGGAACCAACTTTCGGATGACATCAAAAAGGCCCCAACTGTAGCCAGTTTTAAATCTAGACTTAAGACCAAACTGTTCTCAGATGCTTTCTGCTAACTGCGCTGAGTTACAAATTCTGATTTTTTTTTTATTACTGCTATTATTTTACTACTTTTGCTTTGCTTTTGCTTTGTTTTTTGCTTATTAATTATTCTTTATTTTAAAATTATTTTACCTTGTGTGTTTTATGTTTTCTTTTTATTATGATCTTTACCTTTTGAACTATTCTTTGACAATATTGCCCTTCTATGCTTTTGTTTATGTAAAGCACATTGAATGACCTCTGTGAATATATAAAATGCAATATATAAATAAACTTGTCTTGACTTGACTAATAGGATAAATGTTTTACTTGAAAAGAGACAAACATATTTGGTACAACCCTTTTCACCAATTACACAAGCAAATTGTGTTGATTTGCTCCCACCCACATTACCATTTCACTTGAATCACTTCACTCAGCTCATAAAGAACCTTTTGCCAGCTAGCTGATGAACATGGAGAAATGTTTGAATCCTATTTGACAATGAATATGGATAGAACATGGATGTAGGGCAATAAACAATTGTTTTGAGCAATTCTGTCATCAAATACACATGAGAACATTTACATCCTTGGTATCTTAATCTAACATAATGTTTTATACATACTGTACATACTGTACATTCTTGGAATTTACATCGCACATGTATGTCTTAAGGTAAAAGTAAATCCCATTTAGATACAGATAGATAGATAGATAGATAGATAGATAGATAGATAGATAGATAGATACTTTATTGCTACACAACCATGTTGGTTTTTAGTTACAGAGGGATTTAGCTCAATACAAGGAAGAAGAAAAGAGAGAAATTCAAAATAAATAAATAAATTGTTCAGACAAGTTTTGCAGTGTTCAGGAGTCTTATTGCTGAAGGGAATAAGAAACCTAGAAACATGGTTCTAGTTCATATGGACCTGTAGCGTCGTTTGTCTTCCATTTAAAAAAAAAACGTTTTCAGCCTATTTCTAGGCCTACTTAGCCACTGGAAACATGTGACATCTCTCTTTTTGAAGTAGGTTATTGAAAGAGAACTACAGAGAGTCTCTCATCATCGAATCATGGACAAGAAGGTCAACGTTGATTGCAAGAAGATGCAACATCAGGAGCACTAAAAGAGATATGATCCAGCCCATCCAACTCTGAAATGTATAAAAAGGAGAGATGATATAAGCAAGTATCATACATTAAATCTTCCCTTTACAGTAGCAGGTCTTATGCGTACAGCAAGTAGCCTGTTCATCAAAACGTCATGTAACACGTGTCATGCTGAAGACAACATGTAGCATGTGTCATCATTAAAGCAACTACCGGTAACACGACTCAACTTTCAACACAAACAGACAAACTAAAGAAAGGAGACAAACTAAAGAAACTATTACAAAGGGAAACCTTCTGGATTTACAAGCTAAAGGCCCTCACCAGTCCTGGCCTAAATGAAGATTTGGACTATACCCCTTATTTATAACTTTTATAGCCCTGGAACCGATATCTGTGAATGAATTAATTCATGTAATATCTTTTAGCTTCTAGAACTGGTAGATGGAACCATGAATTAACTATATTATTGATATATGACTGCATGTGTAATGTCTATGACTGTACTGTGTAGTCTTTTTGCATTTGACTAATTATCTGCGTTACTTGTGCTCTTTGCCTAAATATGATCCAACGTGTCTGAGTTATGAATTAACTATAGTACCGGTACTCATATATGATTGAATGTGTAACGATGACTGTTCATCTGTATTACTTGATTCAATGAGTCTGAATTCTAAATTGATTATATTATTTGTATATGACTGCATGTGTAATGAGTACAGTATGACTGTATTGTGTAATTGTATTGCATTTAACTGTTTATTAGTAGTGCTCTTTGTCCAATTGATCCTACGAGTTTGCTACTAACAATCATTGTCAACCTCTGTTTTTTAACTTGACTTAATTGCCTCAATTTCAATGTCAACTTGTGTATCTTCAATTAATGACTGCCATTGACAGCCTAATTGTAGGGCGGAGTCAATACACCTGAACTTGAGTGTTTCTGATTGGTGCAGCCTATTTTGGTTAAATACCTGTGAACATTAAACCTGTATGCTCTGATGAAGACATGTTTTGTCGCAACGCGTAAGCACACCTAAATTAAAGGTGAGCTGTCTGCAACAACAGCAGCGCTCGGGGAGCAGTGAGGGGTTAGGTGTCTTGCTCAAGGGCACTTCAGCCGTGCCTACTGGTCGGGGTTCGAACCGGCAAGCCTCCGGTTACAAGTCCGAAGCGCTAACCAGTAGGCCACGGCTGCCCCCAAATGTCCCAATTCTTTTGGAAACTGGATTGTACATTAGTCAGTTAACCAAATAAAACCTTTATGGCAGGGATACATGCTAATATTGTCCAAATTCATTAAGGATTTGACTATACTATTTCACTGAATAGGTGAGAGCATAGCCGATTACCATATTGATTACTTACAAAGACTTAATGAATTGTAACAATTTGGATGAATTAGGATTGATGGAGTGGCTAGACCAGAGGTAGGCAACCTGCAGCCCTTTAGTTCCTCTCTACTGGCTCCCTGGCTTTCTCTAAAAATGGAAGTTATAAAATATTTCTAGCAATTTCATATTGTTGTTAAGCTTCAAGCTGTCCACATTAACAGTTAGTGAAGTATTGTATGTGCAATACAGCATATATGCAGAGTATGGTGACAATGCCATATGCCTGAGGCTAATAGAGATGTTTAAACTGATTTCTTTTAAATGGTTCCGACATCTTTGCGGCCCCAGACAGATTTATTTTTATTTTTGGTCAAAACAATGGCCCTTTTTTTGCCGACCCCTGGGCTAGATCTATATTTTCACTAAAAAATGAAACTCTGATCTATTTTTAATATACTTTTATTTACACTGTACTTTTAGCAAAGCACAAGACATGCTCAGCGTAACAGCAGTTACAGAATAAAGATGCCTGTACAATATACGTATAGCATGACTCAGAAATTTGACAGAAATGTTTTTGAACACAGTATTAAAGTATTTTATAATAAGTCTCATCACTACTAGTGCCTTCATGTTTTGTGTTCTTGACTGGATGTTGCATGTCTGAGGCAGATGTGCCCAAAGAGACTGTACCAACATTCCGTGTTACCTTCAAAAGATTATGTTGGTACGGTCCAGACCTCTGGGATCTCCTCCTCTGCTTAGATACCTTCATCTTTGTTGGCATGACAAGATGAGGTGAATGGTGTGAATGGTCAATTTGCTGTGTCAAAACATTGTCAGGTGTGTAGGTTTGTTTTTCGGAAGCTGTGTTGTTCTTAATTTCCTCAAGCATCTGACGAAAGAGGAGAAAGAAATATATCTTTCAGGTTAGACTTAGTCTAGTCCTCAGTTGATTTAACTGTTGCTTAAATGGTGATAATATATATTTGCAAAGAGGTTACTCCATGGAGGAAGTGTCAGTCAAAAAGATAAAAATCAGTGCTTTATCCAAACATATTTAACATGTTATGTTTATTGTTATTGTTTTGGATGAAAGCATCTGCTAAGTAAACATAAACAAAATGTTCCATAGAAAATAAGTTAGTGTACACTTTGTCTCATCTCTTCTGCTGTTGTGATCTTGAGGGATTCCACAGTACTGCTCTCCATGTTATTTTCTTCTTGCTGAGGTGATGAAGGTGACAATTCTCCTGAAAAACAAAAACACAAAAATCTCTTTCTGTAAAATATAATAGAAATATGACATTTACTGCACAGTACAGTGGGAATAAGTACAGTAGATGATTCAGCACATTTCCTTCTATTTCATCCACTGAATCCATATGTTTGGCCTATGAAGGAAGTGTTTGACTATACTCACTTTTCCTGTACACAATCATGTATGCAGTCCTTGACCTGCAAAAATTGAAATGGCAACTTCACAAACAATGAATAAACAGCATTACTGCCTAAAGCTTATTTGTTTCTCTGTATAATTTGAATACCTTTCTAAGAAGTCTGTGTCTGTGATCTGTTAAAAAAACATCAACAGCTTTTGCTTTAATGTCAAACATGCCATTCACTGTATTATAAATCAGTATATCATCAAAAGGAGTTTGAAGCTATTAGTCGTTATTTCAAAGTATAGTATAAATATAAGTATATATACTCTTTTGATCCTGTGAGGGAAATTTGGTCTCTGCATTTATCCCAATCCGTGAATTAGCGAAACACACTCAGCACACAGTGAACACACAGTGAGGTGAAGCACACACTAATTCCGGCGCAGTGAGCTGCCTGCAACAAGGGGTTAGGTGCCTTGCTCAAGGGCACTTCGGCTGTGCCTACTGGTCGGGGTTCAAACCGGCAACCCTCCGGTTACACGTCAGAAGCGCTAACCGGTAGGCCACCCTGCCCAAGTAGAAGAATTACATGGTCTTATGGATGTCCCTCATGGTCCCACTCCTTTACAATAGCAACATACTGTAGGCTACATTATATCCTGCACTCCTACAACTATCAATGGAGTAAAGTGATGCAAACCTTTGCCACGTGAGAGTCATCAAAGGAATACCAGTTATTATTCTCAGAAGACTTAATGTTGGCCCAGTAGTGTCCACTTCCATACACACCACTGTGGTTGATGACGCCATACAGGTCATACGTGCAACTCTAGGTTGAATATACAAGCACAACAAGGTTGTGGTTTCATAGATAGAATTGTAGGAAAATGTATTATTAATACAAACTGCAACAGTTCAATTCCCATATATCTGCATTGCTCTTTAAGAACAAGATAAAGTGTATACCGTATTTTTAAAATAAAAAAATCATAAAATTCAAGCATTTAATAAAATCTATGGTATCGGACATGCAATCAGTCAGATTATCACCTTAAAGTAGTCCAGAGTAGGGGGGATGTCCACAGGGCAGCAGTTCTTCTGATATCCCATTGTCATGTAGTCAAAGTAAAAGCGCTTGAGGTGCAGATTCAGTATCGTGGGATACTTCTGAACACTGAAACTCTGTAGGAAGAAAGGCATTCATCACTGAGCCTGAACTAACAACTAATACAAATCCTTACTGCATTAACAAGGAAAATATATAATAGCTAAATCATCGACTGATATTATAGCTATCGTTATTTGGACATTAGAGTGTTATAATCACTATGAGGATACTGGATAACCTGGGTAGTAATTCATATCAAATTGTCAGTGGACAATGTTGACCTTATCCAGGCAGTTAAATGTACACTCACAATTTCAGTGTCTGTTTTCTCATCACAGTCATCACAGTACATCCAGTTGTCCTCATCAAACGTTGTGGTTTTAAAGAAGGCTTGAAGACCATCAACCTACAATAGTCATGCCTGGTCAATGATGTGCCAATGTGCTGACAACTCAAAATAAAAAACATGTTTATTTTTCCTGATATTAGGCCTAGTCATTTAATCTTTGAGAAGTGAATGAAAAGTTGAGTGAGAGTTACTCTTACCACATTGAAAACGTCATTATGTTCAGCATCAATGGAGAGTGGAAGTGAAAAAAAATTGTTATCTTCATGACATGCGTCATGATCTCTCTTCAGGCACCTCAGTGTTTTTTGCCATCTTCCCTCATAGACCTAAATGTGTTCACGAGAAAAAGAAATCATTAAAAAGACATACATACAGTATAAACACAGGATAACAGTAGATATTTATATGTATGTAAAAATAGTTGTGGGTTGGTACCTGGGAGACATCATGTGACACCTCACTCAAGATTTTCTCAAACCACTCCACTGCATCTTGCTGTTCAAAAACTAACATTAAAACAGTCAGAACAAACAGAGACCCCTATGTGTCAGTAACAAAGTAAGGAGTGTTTGAATTTCACTCACCGTTTTCAATGGAGAGACTTCTGGTTATGTTGACAGGAGACACACTATCACTTTTTAGATCTTTAAATAGTTGTTGTAGATGGTAAAATACATTTTCATTTGGAGTGATCTGTGAACTAATAATGATAAGACCATCATGTAAACAATAGCGACTACTATATTGTGTGCAGTGCAGCCATACAGGGAATTGCATTATTCTTTTTTACCTTTCTACTGCCTGTCGGAACTCTTTGGTCATAAAGAGAACCTGTAAAGCTGAGTTCAGATAGCAGGTTGCTCCTTGATTTCTCAAGCCGTTGTACACAACTGTCAACCGAGATAAGATTTTTTTGTGGCAAGATGTAAAGCAAAATTGAGATGATACAAATAATTAGGAAATTAGATTACAGCATATAATATACATTACTGTTGAACTGTTATGAATTTTCATCTTGTGCATGAAATTACCTTCCTTTGCATTGTCTTTGGGTATCCCGCTGTCTTTTGAATGAAGGTAAAGGTATAAAATTTCCCCCTTAGTATTAATTTCTTCCTCTGCAGAACTGAAAGACGGTTTCAAGTTCTCAGGCAGTTGCCCTGTATGTGCACAAAGATTGGCTGATCACACTTTGTTTATACAAGAGACATGCACTATTCTATGCACTATTCTAGCACACAATTCAAAAAAGAAAGAAAGGTATTACTGTAGTCCATGAACCAGAGGCCCATTTTGGGCCGATCGGTGCCAACTCAGGGCAGCAAACTTTATTTTTATTTTCTGATAGCTATATGTGTCTATAACACAAAAATGCATGATAGACATCAGGGACTCACAATTGAAGCTTAGGAGAACACTCAATATACAGGTAGTGTATGACATGAAAATGCCTAAAATGTACGATGTAAAAATGTAAAATGTACGAAAATGTATGCACAAGGAGAGTGGGGCATGTCAAAACCCATGTTAGTTCAGAAAATGTATGGTTTAGGTAGTTAAATCAGTTTTCCTTAAATGGCACAGCGCAAAAGGTATTAGCCACACACCCAATTTAGCCTACCTACTGTATACCCGATGTATTATGTATGGACAGAAAAGTCAGGAGGAGGGTAGGAAATGTCAAAACCTGTTAGATCACATCCTGAGGGCATATGCTTATATATGATATGAAAATATATGCTTTAGGTGGTTGAATCAATTTTCCCTAAATGGTACAGCCCAAAAAGGCATCAGCCATATACTCTATTTACCAATACCCAATGTAGATATTGGTAAATGAGGGTATAAGCTTTTAGAAAATATATGGCCAGTCCCTTCATGGTACTGACCAAAATGCAGTGTACACCAGTGTTCACCTAAATCCATAAAATCCCATTAATTTCAATGGGAAATTTACTCAAGAGATTATAGAAATCTTTAGCTGTGAGTTTGGAAAGTCCATCACACATTTTTGTCATGGGGGCATAGACAAACAAAATAAAACAGGTTTGGATTGGTGCCCTCTCGTGGCACCAACATCTCTGCTGGCTCATGGATTATGCTATGTGCTCATGGTAATGTATAAGTAGTTTCCAAATGTACCAAGGATGGAAATATTCCATATGAAACAGTACAATTGTTTAGTCAGGTGATGTGACTGACTCATTTATACACTCCTGTTCAGGCAGCATGCAGCTGCCTGATTTATCCAGTAGATGGCGAGACTTCACTTTAGAATCACTAAATGACAGAACTCTTTCATTACGGCCTGAGCAATGAGCATGTGTCAATGACAAAGAATCTTTTGCTCATATTGCTTTTTCTTCACAAATATAATGGTAAAGACATTTCATTGTGACTTAGTTTTCGATTAAACTATTGAAACTCACAGTTCTGGACATGTAAACACTGGACATCTGAAATTCAAAGAGAGAGAAAATAGGGAAAAACACAGCAAACAAAATTCAAATAATATAGGCTTAGGCTATCCACAAAACCTTAACACCATGAAAGGAAAGTATACAGGCTATTTCCTCCAGGTCACTCACCTTCTTTGTCCTTTGACCGAGACACAGATTGCAATTCTGCTGAGGCTTTCATATCCATTTTAACATTATTTGCTACCGTTAAAATATATGCCTATAGCAGATAACATTTATAGGTAGGCTTATGTCTTTGATCAAAAGAAAGATACTATATGCTAGCCTATCTGTTTTTCCTCTGCATCGTGTGAACACAATCCTGATTTAATTGCTGTTGCATTACTATGAGGCTAGTAGCCTCATAGGAAAGTAGCCTATTACCACAAGCGAAGATAGACCTAACTTAAAAACGCGATATTTCGGTTCCTGCTCGCTGCAGCTAACGGTATGGCAAAACACAAGCAAAATACAACGCTTTAAGTAAAACTGAAACCCACCTGCTACTTGCCAGTTAACGCCCACGGTCCTGCGAGTCCAACCCCTCCAACACACACACACACACTTCCCCACCCCCTTGTTGAATGAGCGACAATCAACTTTCGTGTCAGCAGGAGTACGGTTTCAAACTCTCATTCGACCACATTTTCTGACCAGTAGGCTATTTGTCAAATCTTAGGTTTGATATAGCTCTTTTGCCTATATTGTTGATATTTGTAGGATACTCATAATTCTAATGCCTTATTGCAGTCAGATTGACTCAGATGCATTATGTCACGAGCATCAGCAGACATCCTGTATGCAAGTCACTGCACAACACTCTGCTGAGCTCATACCTGCACTCATGCTGAGTTGCATTCCAGTTTAAGTGTCAGTTTCAGGCCTAGTGGCCTCAGGGCAATAGTCTATGATGACTTGTGGTCAAGTTGGCCTAGGATTATCTTTTGGCCTAAGAAAAATCTTGAACTTTCCCTAAAGGTCAATTTATGGAAGCACTAATCCCTGAAGCGGCAGATGTCTCCTCCATCTCTCCTGCAGTTACCTGTTTTGCTTGCGGGCTTCAGTGAATTGTCAGCGCCATTGACATTTTACACTTCAACTTGTGAATGTAGTGAAAGAAAACAATAACAACAAACAATAGAATATAAAAACAAACAAAATACAAACTTTTGAAATGATTTATATACAAGAACATTACATGGAAAAAGTAATTTTGTTCAGTGAGATAAATATACAGTTGACATCTGACTCTCTGTGCACATACAAGTTAGACATTCATCACAAAACATCCAGATGAGAAGCAGCTTTATCCTATCCCCACATCCATTTCTGGACATTTTTAAATCAACAAAGGTTAAAATAGCCCAGTCTGCCAAAGACACATACAAGTATTTTACAATATTACATGACACACAGTAGCCTAGGCCAGTCGTTTTCAAAGTGGGGGCCGCGAAGGGGTGCCAGGGGGGCCTCAGCAAGTTGGAAGGAAAAATAAAAGCAACAAATAAATACATTTGAAAAAATCAAAATATGCCTATTACTATGAGGGTTGTTTATACAATGCCATTATAATAATTTGTCGCATATCTGAACATTATATTTTCCATCAATAGTAGAGTGATAGCTCTCATATAGCAGAAAGCCCCAAAATGCAATTTTTACACACTGTATGCTCCATCGCGAAGTGCTTGTGGCTAAAATAATTATTAGAAATAGCTTAATGCATTTTTTTGATTTGCCGTAGTATTGTCGATGGGTTTAATAACACATCGAGGGGGTCCTTGGCCAGAACCTTGTGGTATTTGGGGGGCCTTGTCGTGTAAAAGTTTGGGAACCCCTGGCCTAGGCTACTACATTTGTGACTTCATAGTGAGTGCATATATATGTGTCCATCCTCCATGCAAGCGTAGTACGAGCATGAGTGTGGATTTATCCTTTATTCCATGATCAGACAGTTTGTCATTGTCCTCCAACTGCTTGGCCGCATACAGAACCCGAAGCTCAGAAGGATCTAGGTTGTCAAGAATCATTTGAGTGAAAAGGGTTGCATTTATCACTATGACATGCATAGTAATTAAGGTAATATATTCATTTGGTGACTAAGAAACACATAACTAAAAAACAGTGCTTAATGGCCATTACCTATGTTTCCTGGCAGCTTCTCGATAAGTTTCTTCTTGAATACAAGAATAGTTGTGTTGTTGAAGTCTTCTTCTGTAGTTGCAACATCAACAGTTTTCTTTTCCCCTTGTATTCCGACAACTGTTAACTGGTATATTTTGCCCATGTTGCTCACAAACAAGGAGAATCAACCGATAGCAAGTGTTCTGCTGAGATAGTGAAGCTTAATGTTTCTTTCACTTTCTTTTACTAAAGTTCCAGGCAAAGGTTGATCAACACATGAAAAGGGGCGTGCCATTCGTTGCCTTAGTGTTTCATAGCAAAGCCACGATTCATAAAAGTATAAATATATTTTGTTTTTGATCCCTTACAATACAATCTCTTAGCCAAGCTGATGAGTACCATTTTCATTTAGTAGAGAAAACATCTTAGTTTTGTTCAAATGAATCACAAAGACAGTATCTGGGGTTTCATTATCCATTGCATATGCATGAAGATGTGGAAACTTATCCATTTATTCTTTATTGATTGAATAAGATGCAAGAGACTCATTTCATTTTAATTTTCATGTTTTAGTATATTGGTGGAACAAAAAACTGGGGGTAAAAAATAATAATAAATAGGGTCGTAATGTGAAGGATTAATTATGTTCACACTGCTATCCTGCGCATACCAATACATCATTTTAGGATAAAATGGAGGACTTTCAATGGCATCCTCCACATTTTGCAATATGCTGCTATCTATATCTAATAACTACCTGTAACTATAATCATGTTTATCTGAATGTATTCATGAAAGTTGATAGCAAAAATCCCCCTGCAATAAAGCAATTTCCCAGAAATCAATCTGTGTTTTGTCAGCAGAGAAATGAAAGTGAAAGAGGTTGTCAGAAAATACACTGCGTCTGTGTTCTGCCATTGCATTTGAGAGTTGAGCAGATCGACAACAGTATCACAAGATGTCAACACAACAACAAGAAGAGCAGGAAAAAAGATATGATCCATCAGACACCACATTAAGATTTGTCACAAGGCCAGATGATATCAGTAAGTCAATGATTAAGTTCTTATGGTTACTGGTTTTTAAGTAAAATCTAATGTAAAAAAGGAGGCAGCAAGTGTTGTGTAAGTGGTGAGTGTTGTTGTATTCCTCTCCTGACAGCTCTGGATGATGACCCCGACTCCTTGAGGGCTGAGATGTCCTGTGGTCATGCAGTCACACCGCAGTCTCTCACGGCCTGGTGCCGCAGCCTTCTGGACCAGGTACTGCTTTTTCAGGTCACACAAGTTTATTAAGGGTTTTATTGCAAGTAGGTATGTATTATTAACCTGAAACTGTGAACATATCTGCATCTTAAAGCAACACCGTGGAAGAATAGATATCTGTACCCCTTGGCCTTAATATTCAACGCTATTTAGTGCTAAGACGATACTCAATTTGTCAAAACAAAAAATCAAAAACTGAAATGGTGATTGTGATTCTACCCATTGAGTAACATACATAGTGCAATATAAAGCATTTCTGATGTGCACTGGTAATGTTAAATACTTCATTTCCCCTATCGTAAGTCAGTGTAGCACCAAAAAGCTGTCATTTTTAAGTGAAACAATAGTGCATTGTGTTGCTTTAACCTCATTGTACTCATTGAGCACAGACTATGTAATATGAGTGTAATAATAACAGTTGGTCACTAGTCGGACCAATCGGACTAATATTGTGTAGTCCACCCTGTTACATTACAGAGGAATGAGAAGCTCTTAATGTGCACAAGTAGGGCCTAGTCTTTATAAGCCTTATAACAGAGGATTTTATCCCATGTAGGGGCAATATAAATTCACTTGTCCTGCACTGGAGGAAGGCACAGTAGAGAAGTGTGGGGAGGAATGGTCCTACACAGAGATTCGCAAGCTGGCTGTGCTGACAGCAGAAGAGCAGGCTCACTTTGAGGAGACCATGGCTATGTTGGCTGCTGCTGAGTACTGTGAATACAAAACAGTAAGTGCCACCTACATGCTGACCGTACAGAGCAGGACTTGAAAAGCTATATGCGTTATTACATGCCATTGCATATGAATATGTTTGTTTTACTGTAGCACATGCCCACATAATTAATTACGCCTAATTATAAAATTCTTAATGTGCTGTGAAGTGTGAAATTGACCTCTTGATTAAACTTTGGAATGTTTACCTGTTCACTAGTGTCCTGGCTGTCTGTCATTTGTGGAAAGGCAAGACCTGACCAACCTGTCTGTGCACTGCAAAATCTGCACCACGCAGACTGGAGAAGTCTATGATTTCTGCTGGCAGTGTCTGCGGAGCTGGATTGGAATTGCGCCTAGTGCTGACAAGTGTGACAACGAGGGGTGCGTCAACCCAGATGTGGAGAGGCTGGCCAAGTGTAACCTGCTGACTCTCGAAGAAGTGCAAAATGTGCGAGTCCCATCCATGCGCGCCTGTCCCACATGTGGCAACATCGTGGAGCACAATGGAGCAGGGTGTAAAAACATCATATGCAATCGGTGTCAGATTGAGTTCTGCTTTTCCTGCTTGAAACTCACCCCTGATTGTCTTACCACCAGCAGTTACTTCCTGCTCTGTGATGGTGGTGTGGCTGACCGCCAGACCAGTATCCCGTCATGGGTCAAGTAGCTGTTAGGAGGCGTGTAGTGGAAAGTGCGTGCAGCTGTTGCCAGCCAATTTGAATCTCAGTCTGAATGAAATACACTGCCTTCATCTACTTCATCCACTATTTATGTGTATACTGTTTTACCAATGTTTTATGTGTATGTAAAATGTAGCCTAGGTGCTCAAACTATTTCTCTCTCTCACACACGCACACAATCACTCACTCACTCACTCAAACGCACAGATGACGACATGACTTGTCTTAATATCTGTCTGTATAAGAGCCAATAAACATGAAGTGTTAAATTAGTCTGATTCATGGTATTCAGAATAACATCATTATCACAACACTGTAATAAGCTACAGCTGATCTATCTACAACAATCCAGCCAAAAGGTCTGCAAAATGTGCGTTAATTTGTGATTCATACCTACAGATGCATTACAAAAATCCAAATCTAACCAAGTATTTTTCAAGTAAAAAATATATATTTTCAAGTAAAAAATATCTTATTACACTTAATATAGGCTAGACATTATCTTCCAAAAAACAAGCTATAGGCTGACTGGTTTTTAGACTGACCAGACTTTTCTCCTGGTGCACTGGCAGATTCTTTCACTTATTACTAGCAGTGAATAACTTGTAATCCAGGTTGGTCAGTTTAAAAACTAGTCCTTTATAACTTGCATGTTTAATGATAATATAGTGTAATGAGGTTTTATTTTACTTGAAAAGAAACAAAAATACTTGGTAAGATTATTTTTTGTGTGACAACCCTTTTCACCAATACAACAAGCGAATTGTGTCTATTGCTCCCCTTCACATACAATTTTTAACTTGAATCACTTCACTCAGGTCATGATGAGCCAGCTAGCTAGCTAAGTTACACACCTTCTAGAAAACGCGGGATATGAACCTGGCAACAATTAAAGAGAATACCAATGGCATGCTTAATTATTACCAAATGGTCTCCCCCAAAGGTCCATGGAACCAAAAAGTTTGAGAACCCCTGATCTAGCAATAGCCAACTAATAGTCAAAATAACGGATCAATGTCATTCCCATTTGTGTCAAGTCATGTCAATGGCATGGGTAATCTATATTCCATAGGCCTATTAGCCTACATTTAAAAACAACACAATTGACTCAAGCTGAATATTTTTAGGCTGCATTTAGGCTACTAGTTGTCATTTTATGAACAATTTTCCATTGACTATAATTTCTGAAGGAGAGAGAGAGAGAGAGAGAGAGAGAGAGAGAGTGAAAGAGAGAGAGAAAATCATGGAGAAAATAGGCTACACTGGTCCACTCCTTTTTTTTTATTGGCTGGTTGGTGACACTTCGGCGTCTTTCATTGGATCATGTCGTGACAGCTACACCGACATCCACTCACTCACGGAAGTGTGAGGCACCGGCGATACTAAGGGGAAATGCAGCAATAGTAGTTCAATAATATAAAGCTAAAACAAATTATTTTAAAATAAAAGTGAGCAATCGACATAACATTATCAGATAGGCTAATTTCTGAAATGTCTGAATTATTCTCTATGGGAACACCAATTACAATACAAAAGTGCAATACATGGATAGGCCTAGGGCTGTCTAATAGCAGCATTAGGCCTATGTTGTAGGCCTACAGATTTACACAATAAATTATGTTTTAACAATCTATTATAAATGTAGGCTATGTTATGTTCTGGCTTTTACTTAGTCTACTAGCCTACTTCTGCCTGTCTCTTCTAAAATAGGCCTGGGCTATCTAGCACTCGTGGGGCATCTTCGCAATTTTGGACCTTTTATTTTGAAATATCCGGCGGTAATAATATCCTCCTCTGCTAAATGTTGCTGCCTTTTTCACAATTACCGTGCTCCCTGTACATTGCTGTTAAAAAAAACAGGTTGTAGCCTAGGTGGTCTGCAGAGCAATTGTAGTTAATGTAATCTTTAAAGAATATAGGCCACATGGACCTTTTGATATATTTGGTGTTGTGCGCTCTGTGTGCAGTTTCCAATGCAGCCAAAAAAGGCGAGGATGGCGAATGGGTGAATCTCCCAAATAAATGTGAAGGTAAGCCTACTCAGTTTGGCTCTTTCAATTGCTTGTTCGTTATCCGTTATTATGCTCTTTAATAATCTATTTGCATTTGATTAAGATAACTGTGTAGGCTACATAACGAACCCAGTGTAGCCTATTATTATAGCAATAACTGTCCACGTACCGCATCACGCCAAGTAAATTACTGTGCTGTCATAGATACCATAATAATAATCCAGCTCAATTTTCTTAGTATGTAAATTTGTAAGCATCGAAATGAAGTCTGCATTTGACGAAACTGGGAAGACAAAAGAAGTGATCGACACCAACTACCGCTTCATAGACGGCAAGGGGTCCGCTCCAATCAAATATGTGAAATCGTAAGTCAGTGTGATATTTATTCTACTACCAGGAGAATCAGTGTCCCATTGTCTTATATAAAGAGAGCAGTAACGTTAGACCTATCCATTTATCTGTCAGTAAACATGTTTTGTTTTTTGTTTTTGTGGATCTGCTTTGGTTTATGTTTATAATCAGAGGAAATACCCAAATCTCTGAACCCTGATCATGCATAATAATATATCAGTAATATATTAGTAGTACATGTAGTCTAGCTGTCTTTTTAAGTAAAAAAAATTGTAGGGCCTACAGGCAGTGTAGTGCACTTTCAGTTCCTTATTTTGCTCATTACCTCTGTCCTTCCCCAGCGACATACGCTTCATCGAAGTGGTGGAGAATGTGTGCAAGAGGCTACTGGAGTATAATCTGCACAAGGAGAGGACAGGAAGCAACCGCTTTGCCAAGGTACAGTCAGCTACACACCAGATGATACCGCACACAGGTGTTGAATGTGAGACCAGGAGGCCTAAGGCCCAGTTGTGCTATGCCCACCAGAGACCTGCTGAGTAGCCTACTAAAGTGAAGTTGAGCATATTTATAGGAAGCAGTAGTTTGCACATGCACAACATTTTCTTATTTGATTATCTGACATGTAGTCTGCTCAATCTCAACTCATGTGTAGTGCATACTAAACACTTCTTCTTTTGACTTCCTCTTATGTTGTCCTGTATGCTTTTCAGTTCTCACATCCTCCCTTTACCGTCCCTCATATTTGTCTGTAATTACACATTTGAACCATTTATGTATGTCCACATGAAGAAAATGGTACAGGGACACAAATATTAAAGATGCAGTAGAATACATACACAAACTCACGGACCAGTGGCATGCAGCAGGTCTTCACAATATCACTCAATAAGCATATTCAGTTCTTAAGGGTATAAGTAGCAACGTGGCAAGCCATTTAGCTCTCTTTTTGGCCATCCCAAGCTGCTGCAGCCCTCATACTACCAACCTGTGTGTCCTAGGCTACCAAATATGAAAACAAGTAGTCTGCACCTATAGCATAACTCTGAGATGGTGTTGAGGAGTGGATGGCATTTAACTACCTTGGTGTAGAAAGCCTCCCCCATGCTAGAATCAAAGGGGCAGCCTACCTCCAAAATGAACACCTCACTGGACTCCTCATTGATAATAACAACATCTGGTGTATTGGCAACCAGGAGTAGGGAAGTACTAGGGTGATTTGATATGTCTTTGATATGTTTGATATGTCTTATAGTAGACCTCTATGAGGTCTACTATTCTGTCATGACGTGCTATGTACATTCCTTTGGAAGCATGACAGCCATTTAAGATGTGTGACAGTGTTTCGGTGATATATTCTGAGGTGTGATGCAAGCAATGAAGGACATTGGGGAAACCAGATAGTGAGGTTGAGTCTGGTATAATCTGGCTTTTACTGTAACTGTGAAAATGTCCTCATTAAATACCATGTTCTTGAGGAATGAGTGAGACACAGAGTGATCAGCAGCGGGAAGACATGCACACACACACACACACACGCATGCACACACATGCACACTAGGGTGGTCCTTATTTTTAAAGTCTCCAATTGTCATGCTCTTAACCCTTCAAATTGTTCCTTTATATAAGAAAATACAGCATGCCAATTTTTATGGCAACAACATAATAATTACTGGTAGCTCAATAGCTTTAAACTTTGAGATGATTTTCTGTTAGATGATTTTCATAAAAACAAGATCATTTTAATTGTTTTTATAACTGGCTAGTAAAATTCAAAACAATCTCCATAAAAGCATCTAATGCACCATATATTCCTAAATATGTATTTTAGATACATATTATATCTCAGTTTACTTATTGTAGAAACTAAATCCAAATTAATCCATCCATGACCCGGTTTAGCTTTCCTGGTGGAATCAATACATATTTCTATTGATGATCACCTTGGTTATTGTTTGGGTTTAGAGCACATTTTTTGGTCTTCAATAAAACATTCAAACAATTGTATCCACGGAACCCCAAATATGTGCCACAAAACTGTATGAGGAAAAGGCACCTTCACCATTTCTTGCTCAGCTTTGCTTGCAGATGTGTTGTGTACCAAGAGCAAAATCATGGCATAAACAAGAAGTGAAGTTTATTTGGTTGGTTCCACCATACCAGAATTAGTTGGATCACTGACGAATCTATTCAGACTGCAAAAAGTCAACACTGGCTGCTGAGAATCAGAAATGAGGGATTGTTGAAAACTTTGTGCTTTTTTTTGAGATTGTTGTCATTGTTGTCATGTCAGTGTTGCTCTGATTTCAATAAAATGTAGTTCATTTGCAGCAACTTTTAATATTACTTGCATATCACAATAACGCAGCACAGCTTAACATAGGCAATCTTCCACATGATTGAGCTACCTCTAAATGTATTTTTTTTGTCAAAATTTTTGCATATTTCTAATTTTGAAGTTAAAGGAACAGTTTAAACTTAACCTAAAAAAAGGTTAAGACACTAACATTTTGCAAAAAAAAAAAATGGACTTGATAAGGATCACCCTAACGCACACACGCACGCGCACGCACACACACCTTGAAGGCAGTGTGTCTATTTGCACAGTCTCCGTGCCCCACAGCTCCGTGTTCAGTGTCTCTTGATTGACTGAAAGCCTCTAACTGAGACAACCAAAGGCCACATAACTACTTCATGAGCTCACACTGCTGTCACAGTGCAGAGAGACATCTCACAACACAGATCGCTTGGGATCGCCGGGAGCGTGATTCAGGAACACTGCTTTGTTGTTCTCTTGCATACCTGTCCGGTCCTCTGTCAGGAATGTTGTGTCCAGGTTGCTAGGAAGAGTAAACAGCTGAGCTTGCCTGACTGGTCGAGCGCTGCTGAAACAATGCGTGTTGTGTGTTCCTGGAGTATCGGCTCTGCCCCCTGCCCCAGCATGCGCTCATGTGTGCATTCTTGTATGCTTTGGCTACATGGTGCATTGTTGGTCGGTGCATTTGCTCCTGTATAGCACTGGCAGTAGCAGAGGTCAACAAATAGTGCTCCCTTGTGATAGATAGATAGATAGATAGATAGATATTTTATTGATCCCCAAGGGGAAATTCAATGAATCAAGTGTATAAATCATAGATTGTATATTTAGTGCACTGTGCTATGCCTCTGTAGAGGAAATGCTGTACAACTGTGCTCTACAAAGTGTTGAAGTGTGTATTCATCTGTAACCTATGTGGTGTGAAGTGTAGTCCCACACAGCCCCGCGGTGCACTTCAAAAGGCTTTTTGGAATCACACTTAGATGAACTGGAGCTAGTGGGAAATCCTTTAGTTGGTTGAGAAATCAAGAAGTCTCATTCTGCTTCAACAGTAGTCTCTATGCTCACGTCTTGTCTCACAACTGTGGCCCTTTTATTTGTGTTTGCAGGGCATGTCCGAGACCTTCTCCACGCTGCATAACCTGGTGCACAAGGGTGTGAAGGTGGTGATGGACATTCCTTACGAGCTGTGGAATGAGACCAGTGCCGAGGTCGCTGACCTCAAGAAACAGGTAGGCCCAGCTCTCTGTGTGTCTGTGTGCATTTAAATGTGTATTAGTGCAAACTAATACATTCACTTTTTAGTGTTATTACTAGTGTGTTAGTTGTGAGGGTGCATGTATTTGTGTAGGTGTGTTTTTACCCTCTACAGAGTTAGTAAAAAGACCTAAAGGCTGGATGCTTGAAGCTAAACGTATTTTGTAATTTTACCAAATATGGAATGCAGTGGCTTGTGTATAATGCAATGTGATTTTTCTGTGTGTGTGTGTGTGTGTGTGTGTGGTAGTGTGATGTGATGATAGAGAAATATGAGGAGGTCATTGAAGACTGGTATAAGGGAACTCAGGAGGAAGATCTCACCACTTACCTCTGTGAGAAACACGTTTTGAAGGGACAGGATCAAGGTAAAGTCCAACTAAACCAATCACAGGCAAACAACAGCACACACACACACACACACACACACACACACACTATTGCAATGCAATAATGCAACTGTGTCCTTGCGATATGCAATTGGATTGTTTACATTACATTACATTACATTACATTTGGCTGACGCTTTTTTAGCCAAAGCGACTAACAACATGGTAAACAGTTTAAGTTTTAGAGCAATTCTCAACAATTTTAGGACAGTTTAAAAACATTAGAGTACAGTAAGAATAAGTGCATCAGTGAGTGCTGTTTTTAACAGTTACTTGTCAGTTTAAGACGGCTGGGTGAGTGCTAGGATCAGTAAGACTTGTTGTAAGTGTTGCTATGAGAGGAGATGTTCTCTAAAGAGGCAGCAGAGTCTCCCTTTGTAGATCTGCTAATAGGTACTGTATGCATTTAAACTGAGATATAACTATGTCATGTATATCATGACACCATGTGAGCTGAAGAAGTAATATATTGTGCTCAACCCATCAAATGTAATGTAACGCTAACAGAACCTCTAAATTTAACACTAACAATGATCCCTTCCCAGCTTGTCTGAATGAACAGTGGAAAAAGAAGGGAGACTCTGCTGCCTTGCCAGAGAAGAAGAAGAAAAAGAAGAAGAAGGGCAAGAGCAAGGACAGCGAGGATGGACAGAGCAAGAAGAAGGTGAAGAAGAAAAAGAAGTCTGTGACAGAGCAGGGGAAGGGCAAAGGGAAGAGCAGTGCTGGCAAGGACGGCTCTGTGGACGAGAAGATCCAGAAGAAGAAGAATCTGCACGGCGAGAAGACGGAACTCTGAAGAATGGAGCCGAGGGAGAGGGGGGAAGGTGGTAGATGTGACACCATGTCTGTAACCATATCCTGACTAGGGTACCATGCATTGCTGGTGTTGTACGTCCGCGTGCATTTGTGTGTGTATGCACATGTGTGTATGCGTACGTATGCGTGTGTGTGTGAGTGTGTGTGTATATCAGGGGGAGGGATAGCAGTGTGAAGTATAATTCAGACATGCCATGGTCCCTCCCTCACTCACTGGCCGGACAGTCCCCGGGAGAGCCAGTCCTCTGCCCTCCATGCCACACTGACTCTTTTCCATGCCACACTGACTCTTTTCCATGCCATGCCACACTGACTCTTTTCCATGCCACACTGACTCTTTTCCATGCCACACTGACTTTCTATGTTTGTATGTTTGTGTGAAAACACTGCTTCACAAATCTTTATTCAATCCACTGAGCCTTTGTTTCAATGTATGTGTCCTTTACATTTCCTGTTCTCTCTCTCTCTTTCTCTCTTTTTCTCTCTCTCTTTTCTGTCTCATTCTACCTCCATTCCCACAATCATTCCTACCCTTCTGCATTGTTACAGGAGGGAGATGAGGTCTAAATATAACTCTGATTAAACAGCATGAGAGGCACCTCGCAGGAGCCGTCTCCTAAAGCTGGCCGCTATGTCAGGGGCTCATCAGGCTGCAGATGAAAAACGCCACGGTTATGAGAGTGGTGATTGGTCAGTGTTGTGCTGACAGAGGCCTTTCCAGTGCTTAGTGTGTGTGTTCATTTGTGTTACTCCTGAAATGTCCTTTTTCATGACAGATTATGAGAATTTTAGTCATGGGCTGTTTGGGTAGACCACAGTTGAGGGGCATTTTATCATCTTTAAAATGAGATTATATTGAAATTGTTTTCCTTAGTTACTTCCCAATTGCTCTGTTTCTTTTAGCATGTTCTTTTAAGTATACTGTAGCCTGTAACTAACATCATTTCAACTTGTCTCCATGACATACCCATTGAGTTTTATTAACCTTAAGCTGTTTGCCTACTTTCAGTATGTGTAGTGGGTTACTGTTCAGGACACCATTGGGAAATGTGGACTGAGCTGTTGGATTTGAAATGAAAATCTGGTTATAATCTCCAGCTCAGGGTGCTTGGCAACCTCTGTGAAGTGAAGGACTGTGCAACCTGATTATAGTATTTTTAGTAGCATTATTATTATTAAGTAAGAAGCCATTCCAGTACATTATGAGGTCAAGTGCATTCCAATGACTATCCTCCCCATGGTGTTGTTTTTTAACCCATAGTATGCAGTTTACATGGCAGGGTGCAAATCACCAATGTAAACTGTAGTGTTACATATTGTGATATAGTGTTACAAACCTTTCCATGCTCTTGCCTGAATACCTTTCCATCATCTTCGCTTTCTTGAGGTAGTGCGCCTCAAATATGGTCCTGTTCTTATTTCCTTCTACTTGCTGTTTATTTTAGTATTTTAACTACTCATTTGGGGAACCTATAATGCTGTATGTTTAAAGAGGAAACAATGGTTAGGTGTAGGGTGTGGACCATCAATACGTGTTTTATGCATTTGCTATTTGTTTCTTATTTTTTATTGATCATGAGTGAATGAAGGTAAATGTGTGTAGTTAATTTCTTTGCTTTATTTATATGATTTGCAAATTCTTTGCATTTGCTTGTTTGTTAATTTGTTTGTTTGTTTCACGTTTGCACTGGCCTGTAAAACGGTGTCAGCCTACTGTAAGTATGCAGCAGCAGAGTGAATGTGGGCCTGCTGCACGTAAGCTGTGCTGCAGTGTGAAGATGAGCCGTGTTCAGGGCTGGAAGGGCGATCTGGCAGCCGCTTGTTAGACATCTTCCAGTGGAGCTTGCAATAAAGTCCTGCTATTGTAGACTGTCTCTGTTGTCTTCATGATGTTGCACAAAGTGTCCCTGTGGCTATACGGTGGTGTGTTTGTAATGCTGCTGTACATGACAATAGGATAATCTGGAGAGTATTCCAGATACAATTAACTCAAAGTATGTGATTAATCATCTAACAGAAGAGTTCTATGGATTCAGTCTAATGAAGTAATATGGCGGTGGTGTTCCGTTAAGAGGTTCACCACATACTTTCTCACTAAACCACTTCTTTACTAATAGGCAGTGAGTCTTTTCGACATTTCTGTGGCTGTGTGAGGTCATTCTGATAGCTTCAGTAGAATTCCACATGAAACCATACTTCAAATCAATATCCTATGTGGTTGATGGGACCGAAAGCAATTGTGTTATGAGGTTTATGCCAGTTATTTGGCATGGTCTTCAAGGTGCAATTTGTGATTCTAATCTATTGCATTTTTTGTGAAATTCATCAAATTGCTCTCTAGCTATTCATTAACTATGTCAACTCAAAAGAGAAACTAAGTAGCTTGAATCAAGCTGCAATATTCCAGCCAAACAACACTTTACTTCAGGAGTGTGAGTTCTGTCATTCACCACATGGTGGCAGCATCGTTTGTAAACCAGGCTTGAAACACGCAGACTCACTTTTTAAACTTTTGGAAGAGTTTCTCTGATAAAACCTCTCAGTTTTAATGATGCTTTAACCAAACTTTTCGTTTTTGTTTAAAAGCACATAGACTATTTTGCTCCCATGTTTTTCCTATTTGTATCAACTTTTTTGAACCAACTTTGTGTTATTTTGGCGTTTTTTCTTTATGCACACAGACGCTATATATCCTATGTTTTTATTTTCGTTACCTTTAGTTTTTCTAGCTGGGTTGTGATTATCACTAAAGAGACGTCCAAAGTGCACACGCACCCGTGGCGCGCAACTCAGTTGCGCAGCGGGGGCCGCTGGAGACGTAAATGATGCTGTGATGCGCTTGACTGGAATGATGCGCGCAGGGTGCCTGCCTGTCACCGGCATATTGCAGTTCGCAGGGGGATTCATGCCCTGGAAGAATCAGTGGACATTAATTTATTTCCAAAAGGAGGTAAGACAAGCCACCAACCCACTTTACACTTTTGGAAAGGCTAATATTATTGAAATTTCCGGAAGAATAATTATATGTTAACTGATGATGTTATGTTTGTATGAGCTTTGTATGCTCTTTAACGGTTTTCCATTTCAATGAATAATGACGTCAATAATATAATTGCATTCTTGCGTGGCATGTTAAAGTTGTGCACGTTAAAGTTGTGCATGTTTTTTTTTTCTGTTGGGAAGGAGACGCACCCAAACAGAAGCTAACAATTTAGGGTAGTTTACAGAGTTTACAAGTGATTTTTACATGGTTTCTTCTCTCAATTAAGAATTATGTTAGTAAACTGAGGACCGGCATACAATGGGCGACAAATTCGAGTTATTGAGGAAGACGCCAACCAAAAGCACCACTGCGCGAAAGCAAGAAGGCAAGCTGAGGATACGCGTCATCTTCCTGGACGGCAGCGAATGCTTTTTCGAGGTTGAGGTAAATGAAAAAGGCATTGAATTAATGAATTCATATTAACTATGGATTACTTGAGTTTAATTGACTTGTCCAAGATGTTTTGCTGTAGCTAGACTAAATTGAACCATAGGGCAATGGTTAACCTATATTTGACCTGCTGAAGTTTCAAATATGTAGGCAAAGCAGTCATTTAGCCTATATGAACCTATTTACAAAACCCTCACTATAACATACAGAATGTGTTCCTTATAGCTATAATTTACATTAGTGTATGCCATATAGCCATTTGAGGACTTATTTTAAATATTATTGGGGTCATGGAAAGGCTCACTGAACTGTATGGTGAAAGGCAACATTGCCAGAGGAGTCTATTCAAGATATAATGGGATTACAGGGTTTCTGCTCTGAGTCCACTCACAGTACTCACACCCTCAGGCTCTGTCCCTGTGAGAGTGAGTGAGATGCTTCAGAGGAGCGTATGTCAGAGTGATGTGTGTGTGTGTGTGTGTGTGTGTGTGTGTGTGTGTGTGTGTGTGTGTGTGTCTGAGAGAGAGAAAGATAAATTGGATAGATAGAAGTGAAGATGGGAGAACAGAATGACAGAAAGAGAGAAGGAGGGATAGAGAAGGGAGACAGTAAGCAAGAGCCAGAAAGGGAAAAGGAAAGATATGGAATGAAAGAGAGAAGGAAGTAGTGACATGGAATATGGAGAGATGAAGGCTGTGTGCTGGCTAGCAGCTCAGCTGTGTTTTCTTTATAAAGTAGTAGGATTACAAGCCCCATTATCTACAAGCTCAATCTCCGACAATGGCCTACCCGTAAGATGCCCTTACGGCCCGGGGGCCTCTCCCCAGAATGGAGGGCAAGAGGGAAAGAGAGAGAGAGAATGAGAGGAGGGACAGAGAGGAAGGGAGAGTAGAAGGGTTAATGTATGTCTGTGTTTCTGGGCTGAAGATTACCAGAAAGATGTTATGAAAGCTGTTCGAAAAGCTGAGAGAATTAGTGTTTTAGGATTTTGGGTTGTGTCGGAATGTGAACTCCATTCCGCCTTCATAGCCTTGGGCAAAAGAATCAATTAACACAGATAGGGAGGGAAAAGACGGAGAGAAGAAGGGATGAGAGGGCCAGAAAAGAGGAGTGGAGAGGCAGTCACACCGAGAAATAAAATCATGATTTAGCCAGAGAAGACTGAAATGGCAGAAACTGAAAAATTAAATAAATAAACAAATAAATAAATCAAAATAAAAAACCCATGCATTTCAGGCAAGGCAAGCAGGCATGCAGATAAATGAACAGGTAAATAAATAAATAGTGAATTAGCCCAAAACAAGCTCTTTGGATTGCTGAATGCAGCCTATTGCTGGTAGATGCAAGGTCTCTGTCTCTGTGTCGCTCCCTTACTCTCTTTAGTGTCATGGAAACGCATGATGATTACAGGTTGTGTATCATGTCCACACTGCTTTCTGTTCTCCCCTGTGTTCTCTGGGGCTGCTCTCGTTCCCAGCTCCTTTTCCCTCTTTAGCTCATCCTTGCCTTCTCTCCATCTGACAGCATAATAAGGATGTTCTCTGCCCAGCTGGTGTGGTAAACATAGTGTTCAACCTCGTACACACATAAAAACACACAAACACACACACCACACAAACACTGACATATGCACCAGGAAACACGCAGGCAAACACACACACACACACACACACACACACACACACACACACACACACACACACTGTCATTAAAGGCTTAAGGGGAGTGCTTGACATGATAAGCACTTCACTGTTTTAAATATATTCTCATGAAGTGCAAGGCAATATACATCATATTTGAGTCTTTAGGCTTGTGCAAACATTTTCTGTGTTGTGAATTTTTTTAGAGATATTTTACGACTTCAGCATCATTGTAACTGATGTTTAGATTTGGATTGGTGTTTACTACTGGCCTGTGTCGTCTTAATAGCACGCCTGTGATGGACAAGATATCCACATCATAAAAAAATTCTCACATGTGGAAAATGTTCATTCTCAAATTCTTTTTCAAACCTCAGCAAGATTTTCTCCACCTTAGCACATGCTTACAGTATATTCCCATTCTCATAACTCATGACAACCAGAATCTTTACTGAGATTTACTATAGTCAAATACTTCCTAACTTTTGTGGACATGACATCCAGTTAAATTACATAAAGTATGTTAAGGGAAGTCTGTTGTAATTGATGGTCAATTTTGACCACTCTTGCATCTACACATGTCCCACAAACTGATGATGTGTCATTTCTCTCATCTGTCTATCTCTTCAGCATAGGATTTTGGGTGGGGATTTTTTCAACAAAGTGTGCGGGCACCTGAAGCTGCTGGAGAAGGAGTACTTTGGGCTGGAGTTCCGTCACCACACTGGTACCTATGTGAGTAATGCACATGTGACCCCTGACCAGGGACGTGCACAGACATTTGGAAGGGCAGGGGCTCAAGTGAAAAAAGGGCACTTCCCATGTTTTTAAATAAAAAATGCATTAAAATCTCTGACTTACTGATTTAGGCAATCCAGGTACCTTCACACCCATGCAAATATTTAATACTCAAAATACTTCTACAAACGAATCTGTACAGAAACACAAAGGTCTTCTTAATTAGTAGTAGCTATTACACATTCCCCCCTTTCACATATAATTGAAGGCTGTCTGTATCATGTATTAATGAAGATCTATTGGCAAAAAACAAATGAGTAGAATGAAAGACCCTACAATCAAAATTATGTTGTTACAGTTTAAGGCATCCTTATCCTAAATTCACCAAACAGGGGGAAATACTGCCTTCATGTCAGTAATTAAGTTTTTTTCACCTACAGCACAAGACCAGATGTGTTCAAAGTAGCTCATTTTAAGCCATGTTAACGCTTCATTTGCATATCAATATGGTGATGGTAATGGCGTTATTAGAGACCAATTTCCCTGTATTCAACTGATGTATTTCCCTAGCCTGGTGTAGACAGAACTCAACTCAATAAGCCAGCTTTTTCTATCTTCTCTAACAACAGGCTGTAAACAAAATTAACCGAAGCACGCTCAGTCACAGGCACCATTGCTCATCTGTCCATCATTGTATAAAGCCTGCCTGGATGATCTAATTGATCCCACAATCTGATTGGCTCCAAGGATCCTGCAATCTGAAAGGCTGTGGGAATCCTGCAATCTGATTGGCTCCCAGAATCCTGCAATCTGATTGGCTGTTGGAATCCTGCAATCTGATTGGCTGTTGGAATCCTGCAATCTGATTTGCTCCCAGAATCCTGTAATCTGATTGGCTGTTGGAATCATGCAATCTGATTGGCTGCTGGAATCCTGCATTCTGATTGGCTGCGGGAATCCTGCAATCTGATTGGCTCTCAGAATCCTGCAATCTGATTGGCTGTGGGAATCCTGCAATCTGATTGGCTGTGGGAATCCTGCAATCTGATTGGCTGTTGGAATCCTGCAATCTGGTGGTTGTTGGAATCCTGCTATCTTATTTGCTGTGGGAATCCTGCAATCTGATTGGCTGTGACCTCCCTCACAAGGTCATGAGAGTAAATACAGGACTTGTGTTTCCTGTATCTTATCTGTCGGTGTACTAGTACCCTGGAGGAGTGAGAGTTTG